>NC_047056.1:28959303-29261037 GCF_000738735.6 Corvus cornix cornix | reverse complement strand
TTTGGGGAAGAGTCTAAAGTACTTGAGAAATGTGCACACAATACATTAAAGAAGTCTGTGATAGTTGATACCATCACCCATGGGCATCTTCACAAAAGTTAACAATTCATGTCCAGAAGGTGTTTTGTCTGTTTTTTCTCTGGGCATGCATCTAAGAGGAAGTGAAAATAGTGTAAAAGTGTTGGTTGTTTTGGTTTTTTTTTTTGTTTGGAGGAGGGCTCTTGTGTAAAATCAACAGACTTCAGAAGTAATAGGCTTATATTAGATCCTCCCTTTGGCAGGCTGCAGCTTAGGATATGGATACAACAATGGGACAAGCTGCTGCATGAATCCTACAGAAAAAGTTGTTGAGATTATTTATTCATGCCTACTAATACAATTTGCTAATACATCTTGCTATGCATGTGGAACATTGTTTTTCATCTATTTTATAAAGCAGAGATGTGTTTCAGTCATAGGAATGTTATCATAACTTTCATAAAAATGCAACGAAAGTATTTCAAGTTTTTCACTACAAGTTCCTGGGAGAATGTGATGATACCTTTGACTTCAGAAAGGTAAAAATCAAATGAACATGTACAGTCATCCAGTAAAGGGAACATTTTGTGACTACATCTTGTTTTTTGATACATTTCATATAAGGGAAAAAGACTTATACAGAGCCACAAATCTACCCTGAAGAGATTTGAAATATAAGCTGCATAAAAAGTGATTTCACAGATTTCAGAAATTGTGGCAAGAGATTAGCAGTGCACGGTACAATGGAATGATTATGTATCTCACAAAAGAGGGAAGTGAATGAGTTTGATAGATAGAATGGCAGAATGTGGAGCCGAAGTACTGAATAGAGAATCTATATCATCCCCCAGCCCGACACAACTGTGAGATTATCCTCTGTGTGGAGGTGTTTTATCTTAAATCCACTGGGTGATGATGGGGTTTCAACATCCACCATTAGAAAATCACTGTATTTTTCCACTTGCAAAATATGGAGATTCTCTTCTCATTTCTCTTGTTAACATCACCTCCAGAAACCTATGGTTTTTTCCTACTGATAATTATATCTCTGTCTCTCTTACACTTTTGCACACATATCTTGTTCTCGTTTCTTTCACATTCTGGTCTCCATTCTTTAAATCAAGTATTAGATGTTAAAAATAGTGCTTTGGTTACTTACTTTTTAATACTGACTTGCTGATAGATTGAGGTCTCACTGCAGTTGGAGCTAAGGTTCCAGCTGACTGTGAAAGTAGAAGCCTTCTAAATGACTTATAATCAGATTGATTTAAAGACCAATTTTCAGCAGTCTAAGGTCCCTAGCTGAACCATATTTTCATGAAGTGAAAGCACAGTACAGCACAGTGCTGTACGTTTTTAGATTTTAATATCAAGTGTTACAAATTGCTGGACCTTGTGCATTTTGTAGGATATGACCATCCCTGTACCGCATTAATGGTATCTGATTTATTCCAAAAGAATATCTGAAAAGTCTGGCTGCTGATCATATAAATAGGTAAACTTGCCTTTTATTTTTGGTGAATTGAATATGTTGCTGAGAGAAAATTTTTAGGAGACTGTTAGAGTATTACCATGTCAGTGTGAGGATATTGTCAGAGTGTGAAAAGACACATGTACGTACACCACTGACAGCATATAATACATGATGCAGAAAATTACCAGAACTTTAATCTTTGATATCTTAGTTAAGATCAAGGTTGATCATTTAATTTCTAAGTATCTTCCTAACTTGATTTTTCTTTCTCTGTCATGTCTCCATGTTTTCAAGTCCAAAGTAAATCAAAAGAAAATGGCCAAAGAAATACCTGGGTTTTATGTCCAACATTTTTTTTAGCTATCATTGAAATAACATCTCTTATCAAAAGAGTAGCTTTTAAAGTCCTTAAAGCTCTTGAAGGAAAAGGTTTCTGCTAGCCACTAGAGTATTTCTCAAAGCGGTTTGTACAGAAGCAGGCACCTGTCACAATAGTTTTAGAATGAATGTCCAAAGGTATCAGATGTAGCACTGAAGCAATCAAAGCAGAGTGCAACAGAGCAATGAATCCACAGGGAGAATGGGGAGGGATTATCACTGCTCTTGCCTCTGCACTGTCTTCTCAATCAGGATTGCACAGAAGGCTCATGATGTCTTACTATAACAGTATTGGCTTCCATTCCAGGTGTGAGTAACCTTGGATGTTATCTCTTGAAGATAAGCATGGTAGTTTAACTGTCAGAAAGTCCTCAGAATAGAAAAATTCCCAGATCACCAAATCTGGCTTTCAATGATTATGGGTAACTTCATTGCGTAGCCTTTCAAGAACACGATTTAACTGCTTAAAATTATTACTTTTGTCCTATTATTGCTATGGAAAGACTGTTTCAGAATTTTGCTGGAAACCTGATTTTTGGCTTAGCCAGTTTACATCCATTTTTTGTGCTTTAACTTAAAAGTTAACTTGTTGCTTTAACAGAAATAGTTTCTCTCTTTCATGAATATTTACTTTGTGTATTTTCAGCTTTCCTCAGACTCTCAAACAGAGGAAACCAAGGCTAGAAGATGCTGTGGCAGGTTGTTCAATTCACCCTCATGTTTAGTGAAGCTAAAGGAGATAAGCCCATCTTGTCAGTCTCAATTTGTCCTCGTAGCTCTTTTCAGACTGGCCTTTAATTTCAGCTTCCTTGGATATATTCCAAAGACTGTATCTGTCTCCCATGTCCACACTGTGATGATGTCTTGCAGTCCTGTTATAAATGACTAACACATCCACTTCTTGACCTTTTCCTTTATGCACACTGACACCTTGTTTACAGCAGAAGTTCTGTTACTCCGAGGGCATGGCATGCAGTGAGGGCTGCTTCATCTTCTACCTGAAACCACCGGTTAACCTAACTCCTGCTATTTCTCACCTCCTCTGTGACTGGAGTGCCTTTCAAATACAGCCCAGTAAGAGTGGCTCAACCTAGAGGCTAGGGACAAAGACTTCCAAGATCTGGGCTCAGCTTTACTGTTACTTCCAAGATCTGGGCTCAGCTTTACTGTTATTTCAGTGAATGTTTTCAGGCAAAAGGGTGATGGTCTACTGTAAATCACATTCATTTGCTACTCTTTCTAAAGTGTTTCTGACAATTGACATGAACCTCTTAAACATGAAGTGTTGTTGAAGAAACACCAACTTGATCATGGAGGTGTTATTTTCTTCAACTAGGTATAACAATGACTGAAACTACTGCAAGAATTTTGTCACAGGAAGCTCAAGAGGCAGATAATATCAAAATGCTATATAAGAAACTAGACAGATTCATGGACCCCGTATTCACAAACAAGACACTGGAGGGGATTAACAGGGTTATGACTTCTATTTTTCTTAATAAATCAAGTGTGGATACTGGGAAATACAAAGAGAATGGATTAAATGAAAAGCTCAGGCTCCCTTGATCTCTTAAAGAGTATTTAGCTAGATGCACCAGTGGTCTGATCCAGAAGAGCTGTTCTTATACTCTCAGAATGACTTGCAAAACTACACATTAATAATAACTGTCAATACAGCTATTCTTAGATAGTTGTTAACAGTTGTCTGTCATGCCCATTTTTTTCAGTAAAGAACCAAGATTAAAAATTTTCCTTACTAAAATGATGAAAAATAGAAATGGAGATGTGACATATTGAATGTAGGGACATGGATATGTAGGGTTAACATATGGAAAGTTGCATGTGGAAAGAGAAACCTGTGCCAAATCTCATATTGAGTACACTGACCTGTGAGGTTTTTTTGGATTTTGGTTTGGTTTGGATTTTTTTTAAATTACTTGTCCTCCTATGGATTTTTCAGTGGCAATTTATCACCATCTCTGGTGACCAGAACATAGACTTTTCTGTCTTGAATTGCAACTTTAGTTACAGATGGAAATCTGGTTTTAGGAGCTGCCAAAATCTTTATGTTTCTGAAGATAATGAGTCAGTCATACTCCTTGGAAGCAATATGCTTATGCAAAAGTCTATTAGTGTTTTTATTATCCATAAAATTGCCTGTTCCTGCATAATTCAACAATATTTGACTGGATGACCTCCAGCAGCCAAGGTAGGTCTGATGCACGTGTTATAACTGTGCTCCATCATACAAATCAAAGATGCTCTGGCTTAATTCACATCTTCCTGTTCTATTATTTAATACTGTATTGCCTTTCCCCTGATGTAATTAACCTTTCATCTCCAAGAGCTAGAGAAGACTGCTGCTTCCAGCTAAGTGCACAAGTCTACTTCACCCATGTATTTTTTAATATAGATATATAAAAATAGTCTAAACACTAAGGCAAGAAATACTAAAATAAATTTCACTTAATATGAGGAATAAGGTGAGATGTTATAACTGGGCAATTGTAGACATTTAATAACATCAAAAACATCAGTTCTAGTACCAAGAGAAAAAGTCATGGGTAATGGATTTAAGTAAAGGGTTTACAAAGCAGTACTTAATTTAAAATAAAGCAAAACAATTGTGAGTTAAACACTGATCATGAAAAGACGCTAATTAAGATGTACTAATGATATGAAACTTAATTCTCATGCAATTTATGCACAATTACTCCTGAACAAATATTTAATTACATTCCCTTTAATACCCTAAAACAATCTTCCCTCCTCTCACACTGTGTCTCTCTATTTCTAGTTGTTAGGTAGGAATATGTAAGCTCTTAATTGGCACGGAGTAAGAATGACAGGCATTAAGGGAATTGAACACAGTTATATTTTTAGTTCTTAAAAGTTAGAAGGGAAATGCTTTACAAGTGGATGACTTGAGGAGTGTGTAGTGTTTTTACAGACTAATTGTATTAATTAATTGAATTAATTAGTAGATATTTTCAAAGAGCTTTTCAGACAGAGATTGCAATGTAAGCACTATGTTGATATTATTATTATTGAGTGTGGCAGATGCTACACTCCAGAAGCTGGGCTGCCAAAACCTTCAGCAGAAATGGTAATGATTCAAGAGAAACTCAGAGAGAAATGCAAGTTTCTTACTTCAAGTCCCATTTCTAAAGAAAAACAAATGAAAATTATTGTCTTCGTGTTTGTGTGTAAAATCCAGTGACCTGATAGGTGAGGCTGTCACAGCTCCACACTCCCTAGCTGGGCATGGATTCCCAGTAGGCACACACACAGAAATGCACATATAGAACCCATGTATAGACAACTGGACACACAGATCAGCACGGACAGACTAATCAGCACTGACACAAGCATAAGCAGCCTCAGCAGTCTCATCTTTTCTCCTGTCTGGCTGATCAGGAGGAAGGTCCATGAGTAGGAGATATTTGTACCATGTGTGTCTGTCCAGCAGCTGGCCTTTGGCAGTACCTGCGCCCTGGATCCCAGTCTCCCCAGATCCCAGCACCTGGACATAGGAATCCTGGAGGTCCAGAGCCCCTCTCCAGCTGCTGGTATAGCCCCATTTCTCACAGAAACACACATACACAAATGCACATGTCCATACAGAGAGGTCACCAATGACTGGGCTGGGACTTCCCTGGCCCCTCTGATGGCCAGCTCCTTGCATGGCTTCCCCCTCAGAAACACAAGCACATCTGATTGACAGGCCATTTCACCAGCAAGCCTGGCTCAATATTTGCTAAAGCTCACATACTCACTCATACATTTGTATTCCCTCCAGCTGCTTGCACCACAGACACCTGGGCCTCTGACCCTGGATCCCACTCCAGCTGTTGGCACTCAGACCCCCACACACATATGCACACATAAGAGAAAAATCCTTAGAAAGGGAATTCAATAACATAAACCAGACTCTGCTGAGAACCATGCGCAGTCATAAAAGTGCACTAAACAGCTATCTGTGTACTGGCAATCAGCCCCTTTTATACACATTTTCCTCTGTTTTCCCATGCATGTTCCCAGACCACCTAGATCCATCCCTTTCCTCACCCTGGGTTCTTCACCTAAGCATCCCATAATGAGTCTTGTGGAGTCCTGAAATGCTTTTCCCCTGCATCCCACAATGTGTCCCATACTTCTGACCAGTGACCCCCACAATCTGAAGGGTGATCCAGAGAGATGGGAGAGCACATAGACAGATGGGAGAGAACCTGGAGAGAAGGGAGAGCACCCATTAACTCACCTTGATGGGTGTCACCCCTGGACCACAGAGTGGAGCAGCATCTGGGGCCACTCTGACAAGGGTCTGAATGGGTGCCTTTTCCTCTGAATGTGTAATCTGGGTTCTCTAGGCAAGCCTGCAATGTACCAAAATTCCTGTGGTTTAGGGTTTAGAAAAAAACATTTTTTATTAAGAGTGTTGGAGAATGCCTTTAACCCAGAGGTTTGTGAAATTTTCAGATGAACTTTCTGAAGGACATCCAAATTATTAATCTATATGCAGTGTGCCTGAACTCAGCTGGGCATTTCTCATTCTGCATCCAAGAGATTTTTCTTTCATGTTTTTTTATGCATCAGTGTTAATGCATAAAGAATCCAAACGATGCACTTTGGTTACAAAACTTTTTCACTTTCAAGGTCAGCAGATTGTTTGGATTTCTCAGACGTATCTACCACATCCTTGCATTTCAGCTCAGTGATTGAAGTCTCAGATCATTTATTGCCAAAACCTGCTGTAAAATTTGTAACCTGAGAGATAAGATGGAGAAGTGGAGGCAGTCTTTGCTTGGACACATGTACCTATTGGTAACTTAGCTGTCACACATAAAAAAGAACTCAGAGTTACAGAAATGTCCTTCAGGAGAAGACTGAAAATTGAACTTCATGGTAGAGACATTCAGGCTGACCTTTAGGAATGAGGCATGCACAGCATGTAGTGGGACCCACTGCACAAACATGAATTGCAGTTTTGGACAATACCAATATGAAATACCAATACAATTTTATACAGTGAAAACAAAAATTTTAGAATTTGTTCCCTAATAGTTTTTTTTCCTTTCAGTGCTACTGTAAAGTTAATTCCCAGAAAAATTGAATAACACTTTTATTCATATATTTTTATATATGCATACATATATACATATATATGCATATATGGATAAACAGAGAGGAATGAAGGGTTTTATTTCTTCCAAAAGCAAGAGAATAGCTTTGATCTGTAACTATGACTTAAAAATAAAAAAATGAATAAATGAAAGAGAAAGGAGGAAAAATCTCCTTTTCATGTGGGAGGAAGTGTTTGCATATGGCAAAGCAAATCAGAAAGGGCAGTAGAAGCAGCAGACTTTGGGAGTCTGCTCATCCCAGCAGGGGAATTCAAATAGGTGGTGTATGATCTCAGAAACCAAGATAATTTTTTTCCTCTGAGACAGTGTTTCACATTGTTAATACATTTATTTCTCTGCAGACCCAAGATTTGCCCAGTTATCCCTGGAGAAATAATTATAAAGGTTGGTCCTACAATTTTAATATTCCACCTGTCCTGAAGAAGCTCAGTGGAGGCCTTGGAGGGGACTTGATATAATTCAAAAGAATTAATCCTGCAGTGCAACAAATGCCCTGCAGAAATAATTTAAATGGAATTTTTGAAGGTCTAAGTGTCCTACAGATAGCTTTGAAAATCTCCACCCCATCACCTCTGGTGCTGGAGAGACAACGGTCCTTGTAGCACACATGCTTTTCTGGGACAATAGGAGACTTGTATCTGGTAAAAAGTAAATAGTGGGATTTTTGCTATCATATTAGCTATTTTGCAAAACAATTACATTTGAGAAAGTATTGCATTAAATCAAATTGCAGTGAAATACTTCAGATGGATTTTTGCATCTCAGCTTCTGAATATGATGCATTCAACAAGGGAAAAGGAAAAGTTGTTTGGTTTTAACTTCGGTTTGGTTTGAACTCAAGCTGGAGCTCACGTGTGGTGTAAGCGGCAAACCATTCAGTGGTTTTGTACTTTGGTGTCCTGCCAGGAAGATGGGAGGTCCTTTTGTCTGTGAAAAGGCTGCTCATGAAAATGTATCATTGACCTCTGCTCCAGGACGTGCCCAGGCCCTACAGAATGTGATGGCTAAGTGTATCCACAAAAGGTAGGAGAGTGGGGAACAGAGAGTGGGAGAAGAAAGTTGCTTCCATTGACAACAAGGGGGAAAGAAATAGACATGGAAATTGTGTTTAACAAGAAAAGAATCAATGATAGATTTTTCCCTGGGGATAGGATTTATCTGGACAAATGCTAACATTCGCAGCATAGATATCCATAGCTGAGCTGGATGTTGTAATTAATCTTCACTGTCACTTGTGTCCAGTGACTGAGGAGACTGTAGGGAAACTGTTCTCAGTGCAGCCATCTGTACTGCAGATGCTGAACATTACACGTTGAATACTGCTGTAATTTAAGTCTGTTTTTGCAAAACTCAGATGCCATGTGCCAGAGCAGAGATACTGCACACAGAATCTCAAAATAACAAAGCACAGAGTAAAGCCCACAGAAGTAAGTGGGGCTATCTAGAGAGGCATAAGAGGGCCATGGACTGAGGTTGATTTAAGACAAGCTTTTTAATGAGCAGAAAGGAGACCTGCTTGTGTTCCTTGTTCAGCTTCAGGACTTTGTGTTCACTTTTGCTTCTCTTGCTCTTTAAGTGCAGAGCTTTATTAAGCTCCCTGACAGACCGGCACACAAACTGACTAAATAGAGCCCAGAAGTAATTTCAATCTAGATTCAGCTAGTTTGGGAAAAACTTCTGTACTCTGCTCACAGTAAAGTTCTTCTCAGTCTGGGAGGTGACAGAGAACCAGAACTAAAAACTGAAAGCCATAAAAACCTGAAAATATTAAAGTCTTTCTATCAGTTGTTCTAATCAACAAACAGTCAGTATAATCAACAAAATGTTTTTCTGAGTTGTTTTGTTCTGTGTTTACTTTGAAAGAGGAAGAAGAGGATGAGGTGCCCTCACTAAAATGGATCCTGAATAAAACAATTTCAGCTGCTTGAATTAATGATGCATTTTGAAAGTAAAATATGTGGCAAAAGAAGCCTCATAATCTTAATTATTGTAAAGCAGTGTTTTGGGCTTTGGAACAATTATTTTATCTTTTCACATCTCAAAAATTCACAGAATACTTTTATCTTTCTACATGCAGCTCTTTTAAAATCTTTACCGCAAGTCCTTTGAAGTGCACTCCAAATATTTTACCACTTAATTTGAGAAGGAAATGTTTTCTTGGTAGCAAGACATCTGCTTTCCATCATATTGCAAGCAGCTGATGCTAAAACATGAGAGAGAACATTTCTGCAGTAGAACTTGCTTGTTCTTATGAAAATACACCCTTTGGTAAATGCAATGCCCTCGGATGATGCAGTTTTTGTAGCTACGTTAACTTGAATTATTTGGGATTTGATTCAGTGCTGTATCATTCTGTGTACAAACTGCAAAAATGTAACACTGAAATCACAGTTAAGTACAAGGGCAAAATGAGCAACAGAAAAGAAAAAGAGACTTTGAAAGGATGCTTTTCGTAAGTTGAAGAGAATCACTGGATATTCCTGATATTCTTTATAGACTTTGCCCCATCAACATGACAAATCCCAATTATAACTTACTTTCTGAGCAAGAGCTTGTAACTATGCTTATTTTTTTCTACAAGCTTCAGAGAGTGTGGAAACCTTTACAGTGCTAGAAATCCACATGTTCAGATATGCGGTATAGCTAAAAAACTCATCTGGTTATAAGGATTGATGGAATCAATGAAGTCCCTGATTAAAAAAAAAATTTAAAAAGTGAAGTAATTCTTCAGAGGTCAGCATAGGACTGACATAGCAACCATGAGTAAATTTAGCTGTAGAAGGGTAAGTCTGACCAGCTGTCAAACCACAAGATTCTATTGATACTAGAAATGCATATGGCCAGTTAACGCTGTATTTATATGAGATGTTAACTTCCACTGTAGAATCACTTCAGAAGAAATCTGCATTACATGGCATTAAAACAAAGCCAGCTCTGTGTGGAGCACTGCACTGGTGCAGTATAAATGGTGGCAGGCACTGGTTGAGTGCTGAAACTGAGTGAGTAACAGCAAATCACAGGTCTTAAAAAACCTTGGTGATAATATTTTCAAAGAAGATGCTTACTGTTGTAGCTACTTTTCACAAAGCACATTTTAAAAGAAGGAGATCTCAGAAGAAACCTGCAAAAATTCATTTCTAATAAAGCTCAAAATAAAAGGAGGAAGTTCCCCAATAACAGTGATAGTAATGCCACATATTTTTTTAAATGCAGTGTGTTTGCTGCATTTTAAAGATCAATGAGTTCTGTGGGAGGAATATGGCTCTTTATTGATAGTGTCCACACAACTGAGGCAATTGTATTTAATTATGAGAAATCACTGACCCTTTTCCGGTAAAAGCCTAAAGGGAGATGGAGTTGTTCTGTTTTATGTAGGCAAGAAATAGCTTTTCAGACAGAAACTCTTGCTGTGTTTGTTAATAGCTTTTTTACTTGCTCCAGAAATGAGAGATTGACTATGTTCCTTGCGCACTCTGCATGTATGATGTCCACCTGTCTCTGACCACCTAGGAGGTTTTCTGGCTGGATTTAAAACCTGTGTGAGGTTCTCCTCATGGGAAGGATGTTTGCCATGCCAGGAAAGAAGGATGTGGTGTTCTGATAGTCTGGCTTTTCCTGGGCTTGTTGTATAAAAAGAACCTGTACAGGTTTTTTTCCTTCTGGTTTCTAACTGAGCGCTTGGCATGGCCCTGTGCCCAGTGTGAATTGTCAGGTTCACCCCTCAGTGTCCAGAATTCTTTGGGACCTATCATAGGCACTAGGGAAAGAAAATTCTGACTGGAACAGGAAAGGGAGGGAAGGGATGGCAGGTGCAAAAGGCAGAATTAGAAAATCAGGCTTCTCTGCTTAACTCTTCCATTACTTGTGGTAAATAAGCATGAATGACTTTTTCAGTTTCCATTTCGGTTTCCAGTGTGAAAACAGAATCAATAATATTCTATCATAGGGAAGGTGCACTGTGGCGCTCCATCCATTTTTTTTTCCTAAGGGCTCATATTTCGCTACTAAGAAGGCAGCCTGAATTGTCTGTTGCTGCCATGCAGTCACCAGGCAGCTATGCAAGCATCTCTGCGCACAGAATTTCAGGAATTTCAGAGGGAAAAGTACAGTGTGTGCAGACAGTGGGCAGACCTGCTGATGCTCTTGAGTGGGATCAGTGTGGGAGATTACTGTTTTTCCTGATAGAGACAATGCAGGCAGTGAGGCAATGGTCTAAAAAAAAAGGTTCCCTAGTCTAACAGGATCCCAGCGCCTGTGCACAGATGCACCAGCTTCACAAGGAAGGGAAGAGGAAAAACTGGACAATATCAAATCAGCAGCAGTAGCTGCGTCAGAGACCTTACCAGTGAAACATGGGAATGACTGCTCTGGGGCATAATTCCTCAGTGGATGGGGATGATCAGGGAAGCTGTCAAAAAACATTTTCTGAAAGGCAGTGCAGTTGATTTCCTGGAGGCCAAGCAATTTGAGTCAACACAGCTGCAGTTGAGCTTATTTTCTGTCTCTCTATCCACTTCATATGGATCCAGATGAAAGTGGGCTACAACTGCTCTGTTTAGAAAGTATTGCTGCTTTGGAAGGTCGAACTCACAGCATTTTCACAGAGAAACTACAAAAATCCAGGGAAGGTCATTATGAGTTCCTGACTGAATTTCTCATTTGGGTAAGACAAGCTGAACACAAATTAGGAGTGTTGGAAGCATGCCTCACAGCCTGAGTCACACAAAAGATTCCCAGCGTACAAAAACTGGCCTTCTCAGTTATAAGCAGGGATGGGTTTATTGTCTGAAGTAAAGAACGTTGAACCTGTTTGACAAAGAAATAGGGTGGAAAGTATTATGGAAACTGCCTAAATCATGATTGTGGACTGTGCTCTCCTCTGCCCCAAATGATCCAAACAGCCTTTCTTTTCAAAATCAGATTTTTCATGCCACACACATCTGCGGATGGTTTAATCTAGGCCATCTGCCACATCTACATTTCATTGTTGTTATAGTCAGTGGTAGAATACTGTCATCTCCAGGTAAGGGTTTTGAAGTTGGAGCTGGAGTGAGATCTGACTGTGGCCAAAGTTGGGTCATGTAGTCTGAGCTGATGGTTGGAAAAATTTCTGTTTAATGGGAGAAGCTGGTGGTACTGTAGGTGTAATGGCGCTGACAGAGTAGAACAACACAAAGTATTCTGAAGTGTCTTCTTCACTGTGAATATACTTTGTTCTTAACATGGTCCCATCTTCCTCTTTGTTTGAAAATCAGAAATTAATTTCACACTTTAATGCTCATTTAGTTCAGTGCCACAGTGTCTTTCTGTGCAAGGAAGAAGTAATCAAATAAGAAAAAGGCACTTTTTAGCTTTCCCTGAGATGGGACTATTTGTCACTTCCACGCACTGTCATCTTCCGAGTGTGTGGAGGTGACAGTCCAGACCCCAACAGTGTGTTGATAGGAGCTGAAGGTAATGCATATGTGCCATGACTACAAAGTAGATCTGTAATCTAGAAATCAGTATTATCTAAATAATAAGAGAAAATTCATTTAATCTTGGTGTAGTGCTGTCCACCACACCACTCCACATGTCTCTGTATAAATGATGGTTTTTCCTTTGCTCTTTAGTGGAATGGATAGGACACTGAAGATTATAGGACCACATGTTTAACTGTTTGGGTTTTATTTTTCCCTTGAAGACCTGGATTCTTTTCAGTGATATGTATTTGAAATGCCAGCAGTCAAAAGATACCTTTTCCTACTGCAGTGGAGGATAAACAACACAGCCCAGCTTGGAAATGCTTTGGAGCAAACAGTTACTAATTCCTGTTACTCTTAGGACTAGAAGCCCTTACACCAGCTCAAACTATGGGCAAACCACACTAAAACTCTCTATGGAGAAAGAAAGCAGCAGCTGTCTAGCGGCAGAAAGAGGAAGCCAGAATATTACATTTGGCATTTTCAGAGCTGGTGAGGGTAAGGATGTTTAGTACTGAATCTAGGAACTACAGCCCGCAAGCACAACTGTGCTGGGTCAGATCTACACATATTTTAAGTCCGTATCCCATCTCTAGGAGCTGATGCAGATCAGAATAGTGTTGGTATGGGTCACTTCCTGGAAAACACCCACCCAAGTGTCAATAAACTTTAAGACTTGCTGAGTTGAAGTCTGTATCTAGACCATGAGGGTTAATAGACCCAGAATGACCTAGTTGGATAAATGTGTTTCACTGCTTTTGAACGAACCTTTCTTTGATCCCTACAACATCTTACAACACAATGTTCTGCAGGTTTATTTTGAGGTATGTAGTGAGTTTATTTTTTTGTTTGTAGTAAAATTTATGTTTGGGTATTTTATTGCTACAAAAATTATTGAATTATTCCTTAATTCATCACTTTACAATTAATCACTTTATTGTTATGGACTTACTCATTAAGACTTTTGCTGATACCTGCTCTTGTAGGTCTTAGAAATGGCAAGGCTAAATTCTGTCCAAGGTGGCTCCTGTGCATCCAACTGGCCAGCAGTGAATGCGTGCATTGCACAAGCATGGAGAGTGGACTAGGGCTTGGAAGCACCTCACATTAGTCATTCAGAGATTAGAGTGACTCGTATCCTCAGGAACAAACAGCACAGCTTTGCTTTCAAGTGACAAGTCTTTCTGCTTCCCTAAAGTTGTTCTGAGCTGGAGGGGGCAGTTGCTGAGGCAGTCATTAAAAATTACCTTACAGAAGGGTTGAAATGCTGGCAATGTCCTACTGTCCCAGGGGCAGAATTAGAGCTAGGACGCAGAAGTAAATTCACATGCCTAGAAAAGGAAATCAAACACCAACAATGGTTTAACACTTACAAGTTATAGGCAGTTATGTCTATATTCTCTTCTTGCCACCTTCCCTTCCTTTCTTACCATTATAGCCTCAGAACAGATTTGCTCCCATTTGCCTCAACTCCTGGTTTAAAACCACAAGATACTTCTCAAAATCTTTTCAAACCTGGCTAAAATATCCAGGCTAAAAAAGGAGCCTGGATTTCTCCATTTTTCTTTACAAAAATTAACAGGAGAAAATATTACTTCCATACATCCAAAGGAGGATCTCTCTCCTTTGATCCAGGAAAAAGTCAGTGACTGGGAGGAATTTGCAATAAAAATGGACATTTTCCCCCTCCCTTACTAAGCAGAAAAGATATCCTCAGCAAGCCCTGTAGGATAGGCTTTCAGGTAAGCATTCTCTGTGTATCCTGCCAATGCTCTTATTTCTAAATACGGTCCGTGTTACCTGCTTCCTGTTTCCATGGAAGACAAAACCCGTATCCTGCTGACTTCAAAATTGCTCCTTCCAATCATGTGCAATGAGAACCACTCTCAAGCCCACGATTTTGCTGACAGTCCATTATGCACTTGGTGGCTTTTCGATCTGCTCTACAGATCATATGAAGCCATGAAGCTATATGGAAGTATAAGCAGGATAAATTCAGCATAGTTTCTCATGCTTGCAGCAAACGCCATTGTATGAACAATCATTTCCACTACAGCAGCAGCACACTTCCCAGGGGAAACCTGCAAAGTGTGAAAGACCTCCCACTCATCCTGTTATCCATGCCCTTGTATTGATTTCTTCATCAGTACTGCAGCTCTGAGCTACTTCAAATGCAGCACAAAGCTGAATCTCCTCTTCAGCTGTATTTCTCTGACAAAGGACCCTATTCCAGACTGGCAGATTTAGACGCTAATGAAAGCTGAAAGAAAGTGTAAAGAAGGAGCTCTGCTCTTTCTTAAGGCTGGTATTTATCTCCACAAAGTAAAGCTGTTATCCAAACACTCCCTGTATACAGACTTAGGTCTGAATTTTCTAATGGCATTATTTTGGTCTCATAGCATCCTAGAAAGACAAAAAACCTCTTCCACAAAAGACGTGTGATTGAGAATATCTCTTGAGGAACCATAACAAATGGTGAAGTTTGTAACCGCTAGCCTGTAAGCTGTGAAAGCAGCTCATCTCTCTAACTCAGGGAATGTAAACCAGGTGTTATGGTCTTTTAAATTACAGCCAATTATTTGGGCACATATAATAGCAAGAATGGAGGAGAGCTAACTGTTTCACTGCAGCTGCACTGGTTCCCTTATGCTTTAAAACATCAGACTGATTCTATATAGATTCCCCTCCTACTTGTGCTACTGTTTTGATAGTGTCTCAAGCATTTTAAGACTCATTGTTTATGCATCATAGAGGATTAATTCTTCATTAATTTGTTGAACTGTAAATACACATACCCATTTCTTCCAGTTCAAAAACATTAAGCTGTCCATTTTTCAAGCACCATTTTGTTAAGAGAGGACAACACAGAAAGTGAGCTTAGGTTAGTTTTCAGTAGATCATATTCCTTCTTAGTACAACTGTTCCCTAGCCAAACCTAGTTTTCCATTTTTGGGTGTATCACTTGTCCTGCTCATAGAATTTTGAGTCCTGTTCTCAGCTTATGTCCCTCTGTACAGCCCTGTTGGCCCAAACCTATCAATTAAGCAGATCCCTGCTTAGGCTGCAGAAACCTCCTGTGGTCTGTAGCCCTGAGCAGCAATTCCTGGGCTGTGTGAAAGCAGGGCCAGGCAAACCTTTCATTTGTGGTAATAACAAACCTTGTGAGAGGAGCCAGCACTCCCAGTGATTCATGGGGCAGCACTAATTGTACTGGCTACTCACTAATGAGTTACACCCTTGGTGAGAGATTAGCCCATAAATCACTGTGGGGAGGTCATTTTTTTGATGTTAGTCCTGCCCTTTTTGCCAGCCTACCCCTCCCTTTCTATTCTTGTTTTTTGGTCCCCTTTTTTAGATAAACATCACCAAAGGGAACAACCGCAGTTGTTGGTCTGCTCTCATTCCTTGCTCTTTCTTGTCTCTTCCCCAGCTTCCAGAAATTTCCACTTCACATCTTCTCAAGTGTTAGCTTCCAGTGAGTGTTCCCTTCAGCTGTGTCTTTCACCCATGGTGTTCAAAGCCATTTACAAATACACAGGAGTTCAGGATCTAAACCCTTCTACCTGCCTCATTTTGTAGGTGGAGAAGATAGGATATAGGTGACTAAGGAAAAAATTTGCCCAAGCTCAGGACAGTTGCAACTTTTGCACCACAGCCAATGATGTGCTGGTAATTTGTACAGACTAAACTAAACTGTACAGGTGCTTTGGATGCTGATTATCACACATTTGTAGGAGAGTAAATCTTGCAGTCCTTAATAGGCCAGCCTGTACTTATTTGCCTGCTCATTGTATTTGTTTATGTAGTGCCCAGAGGCTGGAGAGGAAAAGCTGTTTCACACTAGCACATAAAGGCAGATGCAATTCACTTGATGCATTTCAAGAGCCTTCTCTGAGCTGGGAGGTGCTCCTCCTGGGCTCTTTATCCAGGCTGGAAGCAGAGACTGAATGTACTCACAGGCAGGGCAATCTCTTCTCTGACTGCCCTAGTGGCCTGGCTCCCTGTGTGAGGCCACCATGACCAGACCTGCTCTGTTCTTCTTCAGATACTATGGGGCTGTGTCCTGGCCAGTGAGGGCACTGCCTTGCTAGCTCTGCTGTCATCCTCACAAAGAAATCTGCTCTTGCTGCTCCTTTGGAGGTCGTGTTATCAATCAGTTCCAACCTGTCATGGAATGGATGCAACAGGAGCAACCTCCTTTAGAACAATGAAGACAAAAGAATAGAGAATTTCTAATACTCAAAGAGCCTGTGGAGTCAAGACAAGTCGTGGGTTATATGACTTCTGACAAGCTATTTCCGGATTGTTTTATATCTTTCTAGTCTTCACTTGAAAACTTTACAGAACATCACTTAAACCTTGCAAGACCCTGATTAAAGGCTCAAAAGCCACACATCATTATCACAGGAGCTTAGCAGAGATTCTAAGCAGCTGTGATCTCTAGAGCTGTGGCCACACGAATTCATTGAGACATTGATAAATGATTTCTTCTGTGTCAAAACAAGTCTGTCTACCTGATGACCCCAGATTTTCTGTACTTTGAGTGGTTCATAGTGTAACCACAATGGCTTGATTGAAAACTGGCAAGACTCAGATAATAATGCAGATGCATTTTGCATTTTCCTATTTGTGAATCTTTCAAATGTGAAAATGAGCAAAATCACAGCAAGAGTCTAACATAAATATTTCTAATGAAAATTTTGTTTTGTTTTGCTAGTTGTTTTTAAATAAAAGCTTAAATTTTGTGAATAATAAAGGACCCCAAAGTAAACAGCTGTGTGGTCTACTACCAACTCTCTGCTCAGTCAAATTCGTGTTTGCCAAGCAACTCAACTTTTCCAAGGGAAAAATATAAGCATTGCCTCCCAACAGAAATTACATGTATGATAATTCTGCATGTAAAACCTTGTCTGTGAAAAAAAGGTACTTGCAGATGTAATAATACTTTTGCACATAAAAATGTATGTGTAACTAAGTATGCACAAAAGTTTCATTTAATTAGCTATTTGGGTAGGTCAGCATTAGTTTATTACTGGTAACCCTCTATGTTATTCTGATATTACACATGAGAACAGAACCACTATTAGTCTATCTCTGTTTCCACATAAACACTTATAAATAACAAATAGAATTTCAATTCTGCTATTAAAAAATACCAAGGAAAATAAGATAGTAATTATATTAATTAAAGCTAGTAATTCACTTCATTAGCATGGCAAAGAGACTTAGTATGAGATAAAAATCACTCATACAAACAGAAGATGTATACTTCTAGAGAACCATTAACACTTCATAACAAAATGAACAGCAAGGGACCAAAATGAAGGTTTAAATATAAACTGAAAGATAGCTAGAAAGAATATGAATTAAAAATGCTCTGAATAACCTCAGAAATGTATCCTCATTCCTGAAGCACTCACATCCCACCTTCCCTGCAATACTGTGGGGTTAGAAACAGCTCCAGTGAGAAAGAGATCTCTTCTATTGATTGGCTCCCATGAAAAGGCTTTTGGAAATTGTCACAAATATTGTTTAAAAAATCAAATAAACAAAAACCCCACCAAAAAGCCAATGAAAGAAGCCAGCTACCGGACAGCCCAATAAAGGACAAAGTGAAAAGACACTGTATAACCAGCTTGTCTTGGTCACATCAGATCCCAGTCCAAGCAAATGTTGGCTGTACTGGGAGCCAGAGCCTAAACATCAGGACAGCATTGTTTTCCCCTGGAGTTTTCCACATCAGTCTTAAGTTGAAAAGTCCCCAATTTAAGCTGGAGTCCTGGATCTATGTTGAACTATGGTCTCTGAAACTTACTACTCCATTACACTGGCAAAAGGCATTAGTAGGCTTCTGTGTGTTGAAAACTTTGGGAGTACATCACTAATTTTGTTTCTAGGAGACCTTTTAGCTTTGATTAGCGATGGTCAACTGCTTCACATATATCACTGTAATTAAAAGCTACTGCTGCCGGTAGTGGTGGATATGGAGAGCAAGCTGCATAGACGTGCTTTTCTCTTACCTGGTCTGTGAAAAAAGCTGCAGAAAAGAGGTCGACAATGTCACTTTGACTCTCTCGGACCTTATGGAAATACAGTTCATGGCATTGGTATCATTCCTCAACAAATATTCTTGTTGCACAGACAAAAGTTAGTTGTCCCATCAAATCAAGGTGTGGAAAGCTCTACAGGCTATAATATCCTCATGATTAATAAATCTGTCAAAGTCATCCAGAGCCACAAGCAGATCCCAACACAACCTATTCAATCCACAGCTCATTCTTTAGGGAACAGTCAATAAGCTTATATTCCACTCGATGTTTCTAAGATACACTAGGGAGAATTTGACCCTAAAAATCACATCTAAGCTTTCAAAAAATCAAGTAGTTCAAAATCAAATACAATTCCCTGGTGCTGTAGGAACATGGTTTGTCTTGTAATACATTGTTCTAACATACATCCGTTTTACTTTTTAGCACAGGAAGAAAATATAATATACTGATTAGGCAAATACACTACAAAAAAAAAAAGATCCTGTCCATGATAGCTTTTTTACTCCTAAAAATGTACAAAGACATCATTTTCCATGCAGATGTGCACTGGGGATTCTGTTCACTATTGACATGCCTTTAATAGTTGGCAATGAGGAAAACTACCTTGTAAATTGCCTCCCAGTCTTATTGAAATAGCCTGATACAAACTGCACCCTAATTGCTAAATTAGGACTATGTGCTTTGCTGAGCTAATTTTCTTGTTAAATGGGCACATGGTGTGGCAGTTAAGGGCTTTTTATCAGGTTATTACAATGAAGGATTGTATAGTTTCAATGTAATTGAATTTTAACGAGGACAACTCTTAAGCAAATACACCTCCAGAAATGATGCAACACTGACAGTTATGCTGAGAAACTGAAGATGACAATTCAGTGGAGCCTGCTGGACCTAGGGGCCTCTTTAGGGCTTAAATTAAAAGAAGTGAGGAGTCCTCTTATTTTTATATATATATATTTTTAAGCACGTTATTCTTAGCCCTGTCTCTGTTCCTGGCCCAGCCAGAAAGTCCAGTGGAGCAGAAGAAGGTTCCTGCTTTCACTCCCAGTTATCTCAGAACTGCTGAATGGGACTCTCTGCTCTAAAGTCTGACTTGATTTTCATTCATTCTCTCTTAGATGCACTCAGGTAATAAATTCAGCAATTAATCAATTCACATTCAGCAGTCTTATTGGCAGAAACAGGGAAAGAAGCACATAGAATGCATTGCATAAGTCTTGCCCATGTGTGATGAGAATTGGCTGAATTCAGTGCAGTCTGAATTCTAGTGGTGGGTTTCAGGTGCTAAAGCTTTCCTGGAGGAGCACTAGGTGTGTTTTCTGTACCTAGCAGCAGAAGATGTCTGACTTCTCCCAAAGACACAATTTCTTGCTGAGGACTGAGGCTGTGGGAAATTACTAGGACTATGGAAGAGAAAAATATCAGCCTTGAAGTATGTTCTGATTAAGAATAAAATAAACCTCTCTCAGCTCTGATGATTGTTCATCAGGGGGAGGAAGATACACGTGGTATTACACAACATCTGTGATGGGATGTCAAAAAGACAAACCAACCCAGACATATACACTTCACTGCCAGAAAAGGAAACCCTAGAAGGCTGGGCTTACAATAGCATTACTTAGCTACTCTGTACTTGTACTAGATAGCATCAGTGTGGGGCAGAAAAGTGGCATATGACTCATTTCTGACAAGCAAAATAATTTCCAAAATGCTGTGAAATGTAACGCAAATGGACAGAGATTGGGAAGTTCAAAAACCCTCGAGATGTAAAGTAATCAGTGCATTAGGTGAGGTGTCCATGTTTGTCAACAGGGTTTGCAGCTATTTCCACTTATAATTTGGAAACAAACCAAGCAATACCGCAAAGAGAAAATGTCTTTATAAGCTCTACAGTTATTGTGTTTTAATTGCTGGTAAATGCCAGCTCAGATAATGGCATTTGCTGTGTACCTGTGCAATCACAGTGTGCTGGAATGGGCTAATGATTCCAGAGCAGAAGGCTGGCCTGAAGCCACTGCACGTGTACACCTTAATGAGGGTCTCGTGGGGAGAGGGAGGCATTGAGCAACAGACTTCTGAGACTGTAGAAGCTGTTGGAGTGGAGAAGGGATCAGTGTGGGCTCATTTTACGCACTGGAAAGATGCATACACTTGAAGGATGTTTGCTTGGCAGCTGTCTGCCTGATGTGCACACAGACATAAAACTGGCTGCGGTGTCATGATATGCTCAGATGCAGAAATAAGTGTGATAACAGTTACCATAATGAACATATTGGACACTGCTCATTACATCCTTGAAAAGCAACCAGACCCAGCTCTCTCTGAACCACAATGAATTCAACATCAAAGTGCTGATATGGAAGAAAACATGCTGATGGCAGCTGCTTTTATCTTTACATTTTCCATTGCTAGACTACATGCTTGCTGAGAATAAGGGATTAACCCTGTCCTGGCCCATCCCTAACCACATGGCTCTAGAGACTCCTCAAAGGAGTGGAGCTCAATGATAAGAGAGGTCCTGGGGAGGAAGTAAGAATATACTCAGAATTGATAAAGTGATCTGACTACCTCAGGATTACTTCAAATATTAAGACACTTTCAAACACCTAAACATTAAACTAAAGGTGGTCCCAAATCACAAAGCAGCACCACCACTTAGTGATGAGGACACCAGGGAGCCCAAATACTTTCCGTGCTACTGATGGATCGTGCACCCTAAAAGAAGTCCTTTCACCACTCACTGTCCCTCTTTTCTTCCTGCTTAACTGTTCAGGCACATGCTAAGGTTCAAGCTATTTGCCTATGTGACCAAGGTGCAAGTGACACTCTGTTCAGGTTTAGAGAGGAATGAGGGCCTTCTGTTCTCCCAGTGTGCTATTTACATGCCACTTGCTATAACAGGAAAGTTTTTATAAATCTGCCCAGTCAATCTGTCATTTTATATTCTGGTAATAAAACCTCCCTAGGTCCTTACCAGCTTTCTTAGGCTCCTTCCCCCCTCCTCCCTTTGCTTCTCATGGCCCTTCATGATCCACCACTCTTGTCGGGTCCTTTTCCCAACTGTGTTAATCCTCATCTACTCCTAATATTTGAAATAGTGAGTACTGTATGTGCTAGTGAAGCTCTTTCTAGCTTTCTGGATCAATAATTTTCATTCTTAAACTTCCCAAGAGAATAGGATGTGTAGGTAGATATGGTATGTCTGATCTGCCTTGAACCTGTTTCTGTTTAGGTTCCCAGTTCTTGATATGTCTACTGACTCCTAAAAATGAACATTGAGCACATGCATAAGCAAGAAGCAAAAACCAACTCAGCAGATGGTGCTGAGTGTTCCTTTGGAGCAGAGTTTCCGATCTAGACGATGTTTGCAGGAAGCATCATCATCGCCATCTGAAGGCTTTTTGGTGGAGTGAATTGAAACTACAGTGTCTAGAAGGTATAATCTCTAACGAACCTACCATATGGCAGAATTTGAGCCTGAGCCCTGCACCGTAAGTCACTGCTGCCAAACATCATGTTAGCACAATATCCTTTCTTTCTGTCAGCTGTAGAGTATAAAGTTTCTACTGATGCAGTGACTAAAAGAGAACACCATGTTGACATTTACTCTGATTTGCCACAGATAATTTAATCAGAGAAACAAATGAATATGTAAGGAGACTAAAGTAGCCTCTTAACCCTGAGAGTGCTCTTTCCAAGAGGAAGAATTAGACGTGTCAATTCAAGGCTCTGTGCTAAGTTTGTACTTCACTTACTTTGTTGGTATTTCAAAGTGACACTCTAAAACCGGAGATACAACAAGCAGTTAACTATAACAACACAGCAAAGGCCTGCAGAGCCGTTCAGTCTATAAACTCATTTCCCAAAGCACACACACCTTTTGCCTTCTTTCCTGTCCTGTGCAAGTGCCATTGCATCAAACATGTTGTCTGTATTATGTTGTTGTAGAAATGAACTTTGTTCTGTTTTGGCAGTTTGGTTACACACACGCATTTATCCTGTGTGTAATTCTGGATTCTCACTCCGGCTCAGTTAGAGTTGGAGTTGATCTGTTGTGCTGCAGAGAGGGACTGGGGGGAGCAGCTGAACCTCACAGCTCCTCACAACCTTGTTCTTCTCATTGAGCTCGGTCTTTGGGGGTCTGCTCCACTCTCATATGAGGCAGGAGTGCTAATCAATAACAACATCTTTGCTGCACATAACAGCATATGCTATTCTTTGACCTCTCCTTGCCCAGCTAAATAAGAATAGACATGTCTACCAATTCATTTGGTGTCAGTTTTTAATCTGTTGTATGTGTCTGGGGACAGATACTTAGTACTGAAGAATTAAAGTTGGCAAAAAGCTTTTGCCACTATGCCACCTCCTTGGTGGGTCTAACCCTACAGGTATTTGACAATTAACGTCTTGCTGCTGGCCTAGTTTAGGGTCATTACCACCTATCATTACTTCCCACCTGTGTGGGATAGATTCAGTTGATGGTTTGGGGGGTTTTTTTGTGGGGTTTTTGTGTGTTTTTGTTTTAAATTTTTACTTTGACTTGTACTTGTTAGAAGATGAACCTAAACCTTCAGTGCTGTCTCCAGTATCTCAGAGGTGTTGGCCAAAGTAAATACTACAAGGTTTTTAAAGTCCCCTTTGCACAGGGTTATATCATTCCTCTGTGAAAGGCACCAATAGTGTATGAAAGACTGATTTCAGACTAATTGAAAGAGAAAGGAACATGAAAGCTGAAGTTTTAGTCTGAAAGGAAGTTTATTGCAAGTATTTCTAAAAGACTTGGGTTCAGGCTGGTATGAAGGTTCAGCTTAAGCTCAGATCTAAAAACCTTTGCTCAGTTCCAAATATTTCATTAAGATAACTTCAAGAGGTCTCTGGTATGTTTAATACAAATCTGTTTGCATTTTGACTAGCTAGATGTCTGGGTATTTGAATGGGACTAATATTTGTGAAGAACACCAGAACGGGTCCATTTAACTTAAATAACAGTTTTGGTGCACTGAAGGTCCCTGTTCTCAGTGAAGAAAAATTTGTCTCTCTACCAGAGGGCCAGTGTCTTCAAGCATCTGCAATGTAGCCTGAAGTTGAGTCCTTCTACAAGGTTGCTGGATACTTCCTCCTTTTGGCACAAAAAGTGATCCTCAAGTGTATTCAAAATTTAATTTTGTGTTGTGAAGAAAACTCAGACAGCCTGTTCAACTTCTGATAGAAGGCTGATTGATGTGTTTGGAGACATTACTTTCCTGGTCAGGAAAGTATTTATATATTATAAATCCTGCTTTATCCAGTACCATTTATCTGAGAACTGAAAGCAAATATGATCAGTGTGGTCAGTAGAGACGAAGTTGCCCTGCGTTTGTTTTAGTGTAATGATGGGTGTACACAGAACTCGGACCTAAAGTGGGTTGGGTTTACTTTCAGAGACAGCTCTTTCTCCTCATCAGGAAGGACACTCCAAACTGGGAATGTGCTTTGTTTAGTTTAGTTTTAAAGCTGAATGGGGTGAAGACTGTTTTTGGTGCTTCAATCATTTGAAAAATAGGTGCTCTATAAAATGCTAGGCCAGGTTGTCACATTCATAACGTTAGTAATTTGAGAGGAAAAGCACAGATCATGCCTTTCTTGAGAGTTTTACCTTCATACAAGGAAAAATTTGATAATTTGGACCAGTGTCATTTATTATAAAGCATTAGCAAAGCCTTGTGTACTATTGATGATAAGGAGAAAGAAAAGGTACTTCAGACAAGATTCTGAATGACCTCTCATGAAAGAAAAATCCAACCCCCCTCTTATTTGTTTTCTCACTTTGTTTTAATATTTTTCACCTGAATATCCCAAGTATATTCTGCCAAGATAGAAAAAAAATCTTCCTAGTAAAAGGGAAAAATAGCATGCTGTCTTTCCAGTTTTTGGTTCAAGCACCCCAGACGAGCAGCATTAGTCACAAGCCATTTGAATGGATAGCCTGAACAGCTCTCTGGCTGCAACTGAGCAGGTGCTAAGCACTAGAGGCAGAATCGTGCAGTGCAAAGAACAGCAATCCTGGCAAAAGCAGAATAAATCCCCTAGCCCCCAGTAAATATTGTTTGCATATATAGCTCACCATGGTTGACTAGCAGGAGGAACAAAACATGTGGAAGACTGTGCTCTTAACTGAGGGTACACAGCTTGACTTAGATAATAAAGGATGATGCTACAGGATCTGGAGCAATAAACACCATATTTTAATGAATAATTTTTTGAAATAACAGAACACAAAGTCACTATAAGGGTTATCTGTTTCCATCAGCAATCTGTTGTGTTTGTGGCTGTAACCTTGGCCTGTATTTGTTCCCATTATCTTTATGCCAGGAGATTTTAGAGGGGTTGCTATGGCTTGTGATTACAATACGCTTGGAAAACGGATGCCTGCTAGCACCTTTGCACCTAAAAGGTATAAAATGATTAATTAGGAAGGTAATATATGGAAGCAGGCAGTCAGAACTCATTTCCTTTAGTCCTCCATGGGTGATCGATGAGAGGGTTCTTCAGGAGCTCCAGTAATCTGTCTGTAGTCTGAAGCTCCTTCTGAGTTTAAGAATTTCAGAAAATTCAGTGGAAGTTCACTGTAATATGGTGAGTAGTTCTCACTTCTTCTTTGACCTAGTTTAAGGATTTCTAAATTTTTTTATTTGATGTTGTCTTGGTGGGATTTAATTTGGGATCTTTGCGTGTTACTGAAAGGTTTGCTGTTTTGTCCAGTTAGATTAGAAAGCTTGGTTGCCTTCCTGATGTCAGGAAAATTTATCCACTAACAGCAGAGGTTTATGTCCAAAAAGGAGACAGAGGAGTCCTGTAACTTTTCTCGAATAAAGGGAGAGGTCATGGGCATTTCCCATGGGGTCTCTCAAATTGTTAAGAGGACTCAGCCTCCTTCTTATCCTAATTTCCGGGCCGCATTTCCCTCTCTCTTTCCCCATTGGCTGAGGTACTTGAGAGGTACAGACTCCCTGAATCGCTTAATACAGACCCCTTTCTAATGTATACCCCCCCTTTTCCTTTTCCTATGGAATTCATGGTTCTTCCCATTGCTTCTTTCATCTCTCAGTATCTATCCACCAGCAGGCCCACAGTTCGTTTGTAAAGACAAATCCCTCTCACTCCTTTCATCAATCAGTGGAATTCCTCCCATTGTTTCTTTCACCTCTCAGTATCTAGCTTTTACCTATCAGCAGCCCCACAGCTTGTTTGTAAAGACAAATCTATCTTGTTCCTTTTGCTGAGAGGGTGTCCCCGTTCTTTGTAGCTGCTAAGTTCCACAATGTGTTGTCAAGCGTGCAACATGTGCTGTCTTTTCATTCCTTTGGCCAGAAATTCTTACTGTTGACTCAGGAAGGAGGAAGTTTTAAATGCAGGAATTCGCTGTGGATAGCTTCCTTCTCCAGAGCATATGGTCTGCTCTTCCTCCAACATCCCCAGTTTGGGGAGGGGTGAGCAAAGAGGTGCTGCTGTAATCTGTTGTCTAGGCTCACAACAGGTCTTAACGGAGAAAGGATGATGTATTTGCTCAATAAGGGCCTCATTTTTCTGTTGTCTTTGTGCAAGTTGTCTCTGACATAGGGCTGAGCTGTCGTGTGGAGTGGGAAGAAAGGGAAAGTGGTCCTTGCCTTAAACTAGATGTTAGGGTGAGTAGTTACAGAGGGCATATGAGCTTAATATCTCCTGCACATAGACCCTTGCAATTTGAAACAGAGTGAATGTGTGTGATGAGGAAACAGTATTTTGCCCAGACCAGCTTCAGTGGTAAGCAAAATAAAAAGTCTGGTCTATTTACAGAACAGGAACTTTGTTATTTTATTTTTCTTCTCAAGGCTCACACAAACTGAAAACCGTGGGAGTAAGCATTGAGAGGGCTGGTAAGGGAAAAGCTTTCCCCTATTGCCACCTGGGAAGGAGGGAAGGAGATTTGGGGTAGGTTTCTTTTTTTTTTTTTTTAACTGTTTCTGAGGGTGAGGAAAGAGGACAAGTGAGGGGTTTGGTTTTTTTGTGGTTGAAGGGCAATCTATTCTTCTTTTCCTTCAGGCCCTGCTAGTTCTGAATCCAACCTGAGCCCGGAGATGATAATAGAGAGCTTTCACATGCAAATGTGTCAATTTACTTCCACAATAGCAAACCACAAACCACTGAGGGCTGAAAGGGAAACCACTGCAACCCTGACAGTTCCATTGTTCCAAAACCACTCTGCTCCTCAAATTCAGGGAAGGAAGTCTAATCAAAGGCCATTCAAGTCACAACCACAGGACTTGCCTTCCTCATCTCCTTGATGCTTCTCATCTTTCTCAAATCTTCCTTCATAGTAAAATCACTGACACGCTCACCTGGACAGCTCCATTTTACCATGTTACATCAAACTGGCAGAGCTGAGGATGTTTTTTCCATGGCCTGAGAAATGACTTTAACCTTCTCACTCAGTGGTGTCACTGGAGCAAAGAGAAATGGAGGGCAGGGACATGCATTTATCTCCATGCCTTCCTTGTGTCTCCGACTGTAGGGAGATGCATTTCAAGAAGACAGGCAAGGTCCAGAACTGAATGCTTTACTTTTAGGTGTTATTTACAAACTAAATGCAATACTTTCTCCACACACATTTAAATAGAAATGAATAGAATGCTCTTCATAGACTATGACAATAAAATCTTTGAATCCTTTCCTGAGAATAATTTTGCTCTTTAATGGGCTTGCAAATATAAAGTAGAAAACAGAAGTTCCTCTTTTAGACCGTTCAGTTTGACCCCCTCAGACAAGCTGAGGTGAAATGACAATTTTCTCTGATGCAGTGAGAGCTCATCACATCATAGAGTCTTTCTCAACTCTAGAAGCAGACTGGCAGCATGAATGTGGCAACCAAGCTAGACACTCATGCCTGGTAGTGTGGAAGTGTTTCTAGGTCTAACATATGTTGGGCCAAGACAGCAGAAAGCGGCTGTGCTCAACATATCTGTGTCGGTGATTAGCAGGGCTGGAGCAGGCCTGTGCCCATCCAATCCCCTCCACAGGTGAACTGCTCAGGAAAGGGCAGGAATGGAGGAAAGAGGAAAAAGAACTTCTGGGAACTCTACAATGTCCGGTGTTGCAATGCAAGTTCTAAAGCAGACAGTCCTTAATGCTCTTAGAGGGATTTGTGTGTTTCCAAGATCTTTGCTTGTGTGAGGAGACCTCTTGCCCAAAGTAAACTTTAGAGTTAAGGAAGACGCAAAGAAGAAGGTGCCTTTACTGTTACTCTGAAGCCAGTGCTCAAAATAACGTGCACAATAATAAGCAAAATACGAAGTCAGCCTTAGTTTCCCACAGTGTAAGTAAACCCTGCTGATGGAGGATTTTACAGCAATGCCTGTGGGTATCCGTTCTGCCTGTGCATTGCACATGTCTTTGTGGATGAACCTTGAAGTGAGGTCAGCAGCCAGTCTTCTTCTGGGAGGTTTGGTTAACATGCCACAATAAAAACACAAGAGAACCCATCTGGATCTCAGCTGTGGTCTTTTGTTACTGCATCTTGAAAACAAAGCTAACGCTTTCAAAGTCTTGAGTTAAGTCCTCGGGGAATTTTTCTCAATTGCTGCAATAGGACACCTCTCAGATCAGTGTCCCTCTGGGGTCTGTGCACCAGAGAATTGTAAAAGGGGGAAAGTAGCTTCAAGCTACCTTTTTAGCGTCCAAGTACCCACCAAAACCAGGAAGCTGTTTTGTTATGTCAGACGTTGACAAGCAGGAGTATGACTTGTAATTTTTAAAAAGGCAGCTAGTGAACAGGGGTGGATTTCAACTGCATGAAAAAATCTCACCTTTATTCACGCAGGAGCAGACTTATTGTCATCAGTGAATGTCTTATTTCCTCCTACTGGAAGAGTCTTTATGAGAGAGAAAATATTTGAGAGTCAAAGTGGTTTAGAAGGTGATTTCCTGGTGGGCAGCTCTAACACTTTCAAATCACCCATCATATATGATTACATTTTCCTTTATTGCAGTATATTTATTTGAAAGTTTCTTTATGCTGAATTTTTGAATAGAATGGCCTTTTTTAATGTAGATCATAGTGTACCTACAATCTATGTATAGGAAATCTTCAGTATGATAAGTAGTTTATAACTGTTCCTCATCTAAGGAAATTCTATTTCTAACAATCTAAAATACCTTTAAGGCACAAACTTTTTCAAATCCAAATTTTCTGCCATTTTCCTCTGGCCTGAGATCTGCAAAATATTTGTAGAGTCTTTGTTTTATGTGTAAGGGAACTAGTAGCAGTTTGCCTGAGTCTGAATTAACATAAGCAAACTTACCACAATACTTGAAAGCGTCCTCTACTTCTGGAGGATTTCTTCTGTCTTAGTTGGTATGGATTGTGGAATTTCTACAAATTCTTTTTTTTAATTAAAAAAAGTGAGTTACTTAAAAAAAAAAAAAGATTTGCTGCCAGTTAATTACCAGGAAATGGAGAAGCATGTGCTACCTGCCACAATTAATTAGTCTACTGGTGACTCCCTAGCTCACATAAGCCTGTATTCTAATTATGTGGAGACAGTGTCTGCCATGTAGCATTAGCACCCAACCACTGAGGTGTACATGCAGTGCCACAGATTTCGTCTGCTGGGTCAGCTGTCAGAAACACAGATGGTGAAGACCCATGAAATGATCTTGTCCCATCCTCCTGGTTAGCACTGATTTTCTCACCTTTAAGGACTCTGTCCAGCCTGCACTTAACCAATTAAGGAAGGGAAAAAGAATGTTTCACAGTTTCAGAGGGAAGAAGTGCATTTTAATTTTTGGGCCATGACCTTGCAGCTATGCAGTTCATGGGCAGTTTATCAGTGCTGAAAACAGTGTAATAATCCTACAGCAAGGAAAATAGTGTTCCACATAGAATCCAGGAGAGGCAAAGCTTTCCAAATATGAGATGAAATGTGGTGGTGGTTACTACAGCCAGACATATTGCTGCCATGTTAAATATTTGTGTGTTGGCTCAAGGAGCAGAAAGCAGAAATCTAAAGTAAATACATTTTGATTTATTTTTCAGATCTCACAGATTTTAAATTAGCATTATGATTTCAAAACAGGTAAGGAGCAGACATAAGTCTTGGGTCTAGGGGACTGATGGTAATCAAAGCAAAATGTAATCAAGTGTTAGACTCCCAAAGCTAAATAAGCAAATTGAAAGTTTAAAAATATTTAAGTTTTGCTTTTTGATAGAGGCTGGATTATGCTGTTTTTCCCCCCTCACATTTAACTTTTCAGCTAATGCTGACAACAGGACTCAGTATTCATATTCTAAGCTGACATCATTATGTCAATCAGATAAACAGCACACTTCTAGCATTTTGGGAAGCAGAGGGGAAGAATCCTTGTAAATACAAGACCCAAACTGTTTTCCAAAGCCAGTATATTTTGTCCCACATGGTAAACAAGCCAAAACAACCACCCAAAACATATGAAAAAAGCTCGCCTTGCTCAAATGCCACTAGTCTGTAGAGTTACTGGCTGCAATGGTAATCGCTCCTGCCTGGCAACTGGAAAAGTATGGAAGGACAGGAGCTGAATAAAACTGAAATTTATTTTTCATTGCCTTTCAACTAGAATGAGTGTCTGTGCCTTTATTGGATGCTGGGTACTCTTACTCTGGCTGTATCAGTTCCAAAGAAAAGCTGAAGCTGGTGCAACAAATAAAAGCAGCCCTTATACGTCAGCTGCTGTCAGTCCTTTGGGTGTCACAGAGCGTTTTCTTTCATATGTTCTTATTGATGTTGTATTTAACCTCTTAAGTGTCTATAATGAGTATCTCTTGGTCATTTAACTGGAGAATAGAATCAGCTTCTGTCTTGATACTGACCCCTAAGAGCCTTTAACTGATGCCTGGGCTGTTCACAGAATCACAGAATATTTTGGGTTGGAAGGCACATTAGAGGTCTTCTAGTTCCAACCCCCTGCCATGACAGGGACACCTTCCATTAGACCAGGTTGCTCCAAATCCTGTCCAGCCTGATCTTGAGCATTTCCAAGGATGGGGCATCAACTACTCCACTGAGCAAGCTGTTCCAGTGCCTCATCAGCCTTGTAATGAAGAATTTCTTCCTAATGTCTAATTTAAACTTAACCCCTTGTTCTATCACCCCATGCCCTTGTAAAAAGTCCCTCTCCAGCTTTGTTGTAGCCTCCATTAGTTACCAGAAAGTTCTATAAAATCTCCACTGAGCCTTCTCTTCTCCAGGGTGAACAGCCCCAGCTCTCCCAGCCTCTCTTCATAGTAGATATGCTCCAGTCCCCTGAGAATCTTCATGGCCCTCCCCTGGACTCAGTCCAACAGGCCCATGACCTTATGTTGGGGGGCCCATATCTCTATCTTTCTTCATTTTTGGCTATTTCAGTCCTACTGTCTTCTTCAGCCGTGACTTCATTTCCATCCCTAATCTATTATACCTTTTATGGTATTGGATTCTAGCCTTATTCCCCATTGTCTTCTATTTAACTCTTGACATGTGGCTTGTTCTCTGATTCCTATATATCTTTATGGTTGCCTTTGGTCTTTATACCTTTCCATTCTTCACATTTTTCTAAATTTAGAAGGGAATGTAGAAGTGTTCTGTTCTGAAGCCTCAGTTGCATTGCGACTGTAGGGATTGGCATTTTCCTCTCCCTGCTTTGCTGGGTAGTCTTCTTTTCTTTGTGCATTTGAGAATAATCCAGGAGTATACAGCTGATAGCCCAAATCTACTGTCAGCTGTGTCAGGAAAACAAAGATGAGCAGTGAATGAAAAATAAACCCCTTGAAGCCTCTGGGGTTGCCTTTACTTTTATTCTGAAGATTTTAAAGGAGAAGAAATAAAGCAGAGATTTCAAGGAGAGCTCAGAAAGGCAGTTTCAAATCAGAGAAGGAAATACAGACTTAGTGATGTGGTGTTCTGCTAAAGGCCTTAGCAGTGGCTGGTAGTTTTCTTGGAGAAACTTGGCCGGACAATAGTCAGATTTGACTAAAGCATGGATAGATTGATCTGTTTCATTCATAATATTTCTGAAGTACTTAAGGGAATTGTATCTGACATGTTTAGTCCTTCAGAGATAGTTCAAGTAGCCCTAAAATTAGTCAAATCTACTTCTACCACTGTGAGCAATAAAACATCTGAATATTTGTGTGTAACTGCTGTGTAATGTGTCTGTTTAAATAATGTGGTTGCTGTTTACATTTTGTCAGTGGGTCTGAATATTTAGTCAAGTGTCCTCATACTAAGGAGGTTGGAATTGGAAGTCTCTATAACTTTCTAGGCCAGTATATGTGAGCAGATTTTCATTCCTAAAAAGTGTCCAGTCAGAAGTGAAATTAAAGGTAATTTTCAGGGATTTAATTAGACAAGAGCAGGGCCAGAAATCATTCCTTTGGGGACCACACACCAGTGGGAGGGAAACATAGGTTCTTTGACATCAAAGCTCTGTATTTTTGTTAGCATATCATTCTACTTCATAGTGAAAAGCTGATATGCAAGTACCCTGTGGGATCTTAAGCAGAGTGCTGGGTAGGCATAATGGTGCTTTGTCGGCATTAGTTGGAATTTTCATGTTGGAGGAGCAGAGGTCTTGCTCACAGTCAGCTTCACTATGCTGACCCATCTGCTTTTAAGCAGGCAAGTAATTTCAACAGAAATATCAGTTTAGAAGGCCATCCTTTCCTGAATCTCCCAGGCTTTCTGTTACTGCTTCCCTAGTTCAGTTAATGGGAGCTCTCCAGAACTCCTCCCATGCAAGGTTAGGAAGGTTAAGTTACTCCTCATTTGCCTCAGGAGCAAACCCTACCTAGCTGCATGCATGCTAATAAATTCAGTGTGCTTGGACAAGTTTGTAGGCATGGAATTCATCTGTCAGGGAATGACTTTTTTCCTCATAATTGTGTGCTCTTGCAGCCTCTGCACATTGCCTGTGCAGGGGTGTATGTGGGGAGTGATGCCTCAGATGCTGAAGAGGCTGATCAAAACTTGGGCCCCATATATGAAAGAGCTAATTAGCAAGGGGCAGCAGTGTGGAAGGGACTGTTCCCATTGATGAATAATGAATTCTATAACTGTATTTGTCTTGGAAAATCAGCTGGATCGTGGAGGGGTTTTTGCTATAGATATATCCCTTATGTGCTATAAACCTGAGGCTATCATTCATGGAACAATTTTCATTTATTGCAGCATTTATACAAAGCTTACCCATGTTCACATGCTAAACTCCCACTAAATTACTGAATTTTGAATGAGATTCAGTTACTTATAATCCCATGACTGTAACACAAAGTTGAGTTTGTAAATATTCTCTCTACAGCATATGCACATCACAGTGGAAATGATTGAAGCAGAACCTCTTGAGACGCTTGCTCTCAGGCTTGTGGCCACTTGGAATTGCTTTTAAAACAGGTTATTTATCATTAGCATCCTCTTTTCTCATCCTTCCTTACCCATCTTTACTTTTCCTTTTTTCTTTTGTTTAGTCCTTAGGCATTGGAATAGGCTGCCAGGGCTAATTAGAAACATGCAGGCAAGAAATTTACCTGCCATTCAGAGCTCTTTCATGCCCACTTGGAACAGGCTCATTAGCCAGAAATAGGCACTGCCATTGCAAGGATGCAACATTACTCAGGTGTCACTACATAAAGGGGAAAACAGTACCTGCTGTAAATAAAACAGCATGAAAGATGAATATTGTTAGGTCAGTTATTCTGGCCCCCAGGAAGTTTTTGTACATTGCTCTGCTGAACTCTACGTTTTTGAACTCTACTAGATTTTAAAGATTGAATTTACTTTAAATTATCCAAGCTGTCCCTAGGGGGAAGATTAAGATTATTCCTGTAATATTCTTAAATCCCAGCCTCTATTTTTTGAGAGATCCAGGCTCCCAAAAGGAGCTGAAGCACAAACAAATACTTCAATAATAATTGTAGGAAGTGCTACGCACAGTTTCATTCAGGTTTATCTATTTATGTTGCTGGTGCCTTTGGACAGAGAGCTTGTCATGGTTTTAAAATAAATAAAGCTGTCCTGTTTGTGATATGAGCTTCCCTGCTGAGCAGGAATGCATGAGTCAGCTGATGACCAACTCAGTATTTTTCTGCAGAAAGGTTGTCTGCTGCTGGAAACTGTCATGATACTAGTGGATTAATTTCAGTGAAGTTTCCTGAATGAATGCTTTACTGGAACTGTCACTAGGGAGACATGAAAGATGAAAAAATCAAAAGGAACTGGATATGGGGAAGCAGTGGAACTAAAAGAAGAAACAGCACAGCTGTGTAGAGCTTCTTTCAAATTCTGTACTTTCTCAAAGGTTAGACCTATTTGTGCCTGTCAGTTGGATTCAGTCCCATACATACAATTATTTTTGAAGTTGTTTTCAAGGAAATATTAAGGTTCTAGTTAGCTGAAATGACCTCAAAATAGAAACACAATGCTTCTAATTTTATGTCCTAGAGTTTACTGAAGAGGTATTTGTAGACACAGCCAAATACATATGTGCCAAGGATCTAGACTTCCTCATTTGAACTATCCAGGGGACAGTAGTTTTCAAAATGCTAATACTGCCTTGAATTGTATCATTAGAATATATTCTATTCCAACAGATCAAACAGTATTTAACAAGTAACTTTTATTATCTCATTAACATGCACTTGAACTTAGATTGAGTACAGTCTAAGTACAGTCTATGTGCATGTACTCTTGCTCCACTCCAACAGGAAAAAATATTTCTTTAGAATGAAAGAAGAGATGGGCAGCATAATGTGTAGTCCTATTCAGGAAAGAAAATAGTCTATTGTTTCAAGATTTCATACTCTATCAACCCAGTGTACAAGTTTATAAGCTCTTTCAGCTGCATTTTGCATCCCTTCATCAAGGTACAACTAGAAATGCAACTGTCTTGTCACCTGTTGGTGTTATCATCACAGTTCTGCAAGGAGAACATCCATCATGATACTGCTATATGTGTAGATATTGTATGTATCTGCACCTCATAAGACTAAAATGCAGGCTGATATTTGAACTACTGATGTTAATATGCTCTTAAAATTTTGCAGCTTGCCTTGTTGTTCAGATTTGCCCATGGTAGTTTAATGATACCATTGTAGCTATCTTTAAGGAAAAACAAGCAAAGCCCTTGGATGTGTGATTTCTTTCTACAAGTGTTATGACTGTTAGGTTTTTCTCCCTTAAGGAACTGCTTTAAGTCAAAATTTAAAAATTAGTCTTCTGAGGCAGTGGGGCTCAAGAGGGTGGTAATACCACATGGTGGTTTATTGCACAGGGTCAGCAGTTCAAGTTCACCCAGCCCAGCTCATTGTCTAAACACATTAAAGAAAATGGAGTGTCTCTGCTCTGCCAGTTAACTCATAAAATATGCATCCACCTCACCACAGCTACTAATTGTCTCCCTCCTGGTTGTCAAACTCAGTAGAGAGGTTGAGAGGTGAGGGAGGCCATGAAAAATGAATTACACTCCCCTGCTTGTAACAATCTCATTAAAGCATGTTATCCAGAATTTAGGTGTATGCAGGGAAGGCAAATCCTTCACCATTGTTGCCCTTACACCAACAGTCAATATTGCTCTCTTGATTTGTTAGACTAGTTTGCCTGTAGGTGTACTATGTTAAATAAATATAAAGATCAAATAAATCAAATAAATATCAAATAAATATAAAGATACAAATATGAGATCAAGCATAAATGATGTGTTTGTCCACATGACTGAACAGTGGCGCAGGTCCTGGAATCTTGTGGTCAGTGTGGGTGAGGAAACCACTCAGAGGCAAATATTCAGGTTAACGGTGTGAGGTCTCAGTGTTCTGCCCTGCAACGGAAGAAATGCTTTTCTAATTTGGTTTCAGACCAGACCAACGGGGTTCATCCTATTATGGCAAAACTAAATATTTGTGAGCAGTTTGTGGCAGGCCTGAGTAGAAAGAATTTGGTGTAAGAATGGAACAGAATATTGCTGCACTGGTCAAATAAGATTTATCTAATCAGTACTCTCTTTTTAGGTGTAGCAGTACAAGGTGGTTACAAATCAGCAAGAACAGGGCGAACATTTAGTACTTCTTACCTCATTACTTTCCAGACCGCTGATTTCTTTTAGAACATGACTCCCATTTTTCAGTGCATCTCCTAATCCCTAATGATTTTTTTTGGAACAGTTCTTTATTTGGCACACGTCCAGTTTGTCTTCTTTTGTCCAGGAGTTTCACAGGTCTGCTACCTGTAGTAAACCACACTTTTCTTTGCGTTGGACATGGCTTCTAGGACCCCAGTTTGGTTCCTGTTAGTTCTTGTGGTGGAAGAGACAAGGAGCACTCAGTCTTAATGTCTTCTTTGTATATCACTCCTGATTTATGTATTAAACCCCTCTCAGGCCATTTTGTTTTTCAGACTGACAGTCCTTTAAAGAGAGGTCTTGACAGATGCAAGCAGATCTCAGATCCTGTTTAGTTTCTCTCATGCACTCTTTGCTGCACGCTCTCTGTGTTCCTCTGCCCCTCTGCAAGTGCATCCTGTGAGATGAGGTGAGATGGTTTGAAGCACATGCATCAAATATGAAGCCTTGACTTTTGCTTCACCACTGAGGGTTAAAACTATTTAATATCTACTAAGCAGCCTTTACTTGAACTCTTTTCTCCCTGGGCAGATGGGTTATTCCACTAGTATTTCAGACAGGCTAGGATTTTTTCTTAACTGGACCTCTGCATGCATTTCCATAATCAAATAGATGCAAGCACTGGTTTGGAAGGCAGAGCCTTCAGATCCTGATGTGACTGCTAAGCTAAGCAGAAGTGAGCTGACACTGAGATTCCTGAGCTTTCAGTCACAAGCAGGTTTCTGTCACTTGGCACTGGGGCAAGCAATGAGAAGAGTGCCGAATGTTTGGGGGCACTGGCGGCAATCGAGGCTTCTGCCTACCGCAGTATGAAATGGCCGAGACAAAGCCATGTCTTTGGCAGGAGTTTGCAGACAGATACAGCTTATAGTTTTTGCCTGAATGATGAAGAAAAGCAGGAGAATGGGAGTTAAGTTCTTCATTTCTTCCGCGACTTTTTGCCGTTCACTTGAGTAACTCGGGACAGATCATTTCCCTCTCCTCTCTACCTTATTTTCTGAGTCCAGTTGATGCATATTTATAATGTACAGAGTTTTTACAGCAGTCCAGTGATAAGCAAGCAGAAAACCACAGATACTACATTGCTAAGCAAAAGGAGAAAATTCTATAGTTAGGTGTAGAGCACCTATGTGTGCAGTATCCTGTCCTTGGTATTTCATGGCTGCTATATAGGCTTATTTTTTGTCTTAAAAGGAAAGAAAGAATATATCATGTCAGGGACTAGACAAGCTTCTCTTTATTTCAAAGAAATTAAAATTGCTGGTTATTTCCTCCTCAGACATCAGGACTTCATGGGCTAGGTCAAGATGCAGAGGGATGAAGACGGTACAATTCAGCTTAGTTTGTATCCTGATACTTTGTGAATTTACATTTATGAGAAGAAATAGGAGAAGAGGGAACTGAGACTCGTCAGAGCTATGTTCAAACAAAGCAAGAAATTAATAACAGGAATCAATCTCCTCATGCAAAACATCTGCAACCTATTTTGAATTGACATTTTGAAGGCTGACTTTCTGAATAAAACTGTCACAGTGGTTCTTCAGGGAAACTGGAGGTTTGGAACGTAGTCAGGATTCAGGCTTTAAGAATGGAGAGAAAATTGCCCAGAATGTGGGATAGTTTTTGTCACGTCCCATTTCTGTCCTAATTCATACTGATCACGAAGGTCTTCAGGGGATTTATACCCCACCAATCTAAAAACATCCTACCTGAAAGAATCTTGTCTTTGTTGTTATTGTGGGACAATGATCTGACTAAAAAAAAAAAAAAAGAGTTTTTAATTCTCTGCTGTTTTTTATTGAGGAAAGATCAGGTGCTGCTTAGCTTTCAGTGTTTATTTAAGAGTTGTGGCAAAATAGCCTTTTAATTTAACTGTGAAATGCCAAATCTTTGCTTGCTCAAGGAAGAAAGAATCTCTGGCATTAATGTTTGAATTCATAATAATGCTTCATCTTATGTTTTTTTGTCTCTCAGCCACTTGAGACGACCTCTTATGCTGCAGTCTGGTGCTTTTCTAGACAGAAAAAGTGGTTTCCTCCCCAGATCCTTAGATGTAAATTGAAGTGAAGAACTTAAAAACTCTTTGAATAACACTAGTCTTGCAGAGGCATCTCTGCTTCATGACAGGCATCAGCAGTGAGGTGGGTGGAAACACCTCTATTTTTTTTTAATTCAAGTTAAGTGGAGAAAGATGCTGCCCCCAGCCCCCTCTTCCCAATCTAGAAGTGAGCAGCACAGTGAGTGAAACTTAGGGAAGCTGCTACACTCTGCCAACTGGCAGCAGACCCAGAAGACTTATGCAATTAGTGAAGTTTCTTCTGAGTCATCTCCTCTGCTCTCACATACTCAGCACCTGGTGTCTCTGTTTTGCAAGTTACTGCAGCCACAAGGACAGTCTGGGATAATTTGCTGAACTGCACAGGCTGAGGAGCAGGCAAAGTTTGAAGCCAGTAAGATTTAGGCATTCTTCCCATTTCTACCTGTGCACCCAATCTCTGTGATTGCAAAGATAGGTGGGGTACCTTGTGCATACAAAAACTTGGCAGCTGCATGCCCTGTTGCAGCAACTGGACTGGTAAATCCTTGGACACCTGAAACATTAGAAAATGCACACAGCAGAGAAACTCCGTCCCTCAGCCATTCACAATGTGTTGATGACAGCGGATTTGTATTTTCTAGGTGTGACAACTGTAGCACATTAATAGACTAGGAAGTAAAATAGCTTCCTGAATATATTGTTGTGGAAACTCCTGGTTCATTTTCATCCAATTTCTCCATTAGAATATAGAATTTTCCTGTAATTTGCACTAAGATATGCCTTTTTTGGATCCAACAGCAGTCATCAAAAGTTTTCTTTAATTAGCTTTCTAGACCAATTACCTACATTTTTTGTGTCATTTGCTCAAGTGTATTGCCTAAGGCTATGTTACCTTGCCTGGAAAGGATTTGTAAGAAATGGGACATAAGAAAGAATGCTAAAAAAAGCCTAGAAGTGTTGAATAAGGCAGGGGGAGTAAAATGAAAGTGCACTTCAAGGGCACGCAAGGATATATTTGGCAGCGTGTCCATTAACCAGGCACTTCACAAGTAACACCAAACAAGGAATGGATCAGAAGACAATATTGTCCAGGCCAATTAGGACTGGTTTTTACAAGGATGAGTTGTTTGCAGGGAGCTGCCAAATGGCTTGCTTATTCAAATTGGATTAAATGGCTCAAATGCCCATGACTACTGAATTTCCCTTGAAAAACTGAAGGAACCACTTGGAATCTCCTCAAGGGCTGTCCTTGGCCTGAGTAAATTTGCTTTCAGTCCATGTCCAGTCAGTCCTTTGGCAGTATAGAGCAAAATAAAACAATGTGGCTGCTGTAAACCATAAATGTTGAATGCTTCAGGCTTTTGAGAGGTGTCTGTGTTTGAATGTTTGAGATATCTTCTAATAAAGTCTTGATCCCTTGGAAAGAGGAGAATCTGGTCATGGTCCAAAATTTGAGTTTAGGTGCCATTATCCAGACATTTTGGGGTGTAAGAAGAACCAGAAATGCCTTGGCAGCTGTTCTGCATGGCTGTATGAAAAATCACTTTATAAGCAACTGATTATATTAGGAGAGGGCTGCACACAAACAAAATCAAATTCACCTTTTGTTTTTTAATGTTTTTATCTAGTATTATCTTGATTCTCCAGAACCAGTTTAGCTACTAATGGACTTTTTTGCTTTTCATTTCCTTTCAGAGTTTTTTTTGACTGATTGAGGTTTAATATCTCCATATTTCTACATAAAATGTGCCATAAAATATTTATATATCTGTACCAACTACATATGCAGTTCAAGTTCTTCTTTCATAACTTCCACTGTAAGTAACCCCTAGGCAGAGCAGTGCCTGCAAGCTATAGCTATGAAACTGGAAGAAATGTTATTTGGCTGCACCTCTCATCTCTTATCAAAGCAGTAGGAATTTAAAGGCCATCTCATTACTGTTTTCAAGGTTCAGCAGACATTTAGCAAGAATAAAGATCAGTTTTTTTAAAACAATCTAATTCTCCACCTGATTGCTCTTTGTGCTTGATTTGTGCACACAGCATAATAATTTCATTAAGGGTAATCAGTAGTGCCATTGTTACTCAGGCAAAGAAAGGCTACTGCACTATGGAGAAGCTCTTCCATAGGAGTCATGGGAAATAATATAGCCCATAGAATATTCCTGTGCTGTTACAAATACCGGAAAAGCTCAGGTTAAAACTGCTAGGATGTGCCAGAACACATAATTATTAATTATAAGGTATGGTGAATATAGCCATGGTCAACACCTTTATTAGAAATCAGTGCCTTGTGTCAGGATCTAATTTGCCAGTAATTGGTACTGTGTGTCACTGATACATGCCAATACACGTATTGATTTAACATGTAAAAGTGAGATGAAATAGCAAAGTAAATCTCTTGGGAATGAAGGACCATGTGAAAAATCTGTAATTGATGTAATTTACTTGTCAATATGGTGCTTTCTATCTGCATTGTTAACACTAGGACATGTACTAGAGGCAATGTAGGCAAATAACACTAACAGAATAGGTAAAAATGCCCACTTTTCATTTGACAAGGTTTTTATTGTTCAAATTGGCTATTATTATAATATTAAATTTCAGAAAGAAACCCAGGAAATTGTAGAGAGAAAAATGAGGTTTTCTTCTGAAGAGTTCCATTTTCTCTGTATTTTAATCAAGCTTTTTTTTTTAATTTTAATTTTTTGTCTCTCAGAAAAAATCCAGTGGAATTGAAAAACCATTCTAAATTTTAAAAATGTTTTGGTAAAATGTAGTCATTACCAGTACTGTATATAAACTGAGGGACGAAAAAATAGCAAAGTAAACAGAAATATGACATTTGCCCAAATATAGGCTTCTCATCTGTTTTGTAGCTTGTGATAAGAGTTTAGATGTATGATGCAAGCTGTAGCAGTCTAGCAAAGCTTGTCTAGATAATAATGCCCAGCCTTTTTTATTTGCTGGTGTTACTAAAGTAGCGAAGATCAAGGGTGGTATTCAGGCCTCCTTATTACTGGTATTTGACATAGCAAAGACATTTAGAACTATTTAATTTGGTAATTCTAAACTTTGTTTTAAGGTAAACTTTTTTCACACATTCTAATTGTGAAAAGAGGCTAAAATTCATACAAAATGTGAGTGAGAACACATTGTTATGGGCAGGTTACTGCAGGTAATGCAGTCCTGTGTTCACTTTAAACTGAGGAGTATTAGGCAGGTAACCATCAAAGACTACTTTCCCCACCATTAGAAGTGTCTGCTTTAAGAAAACCTTTCTGCTGGTGAGCTGTGCAGTCTTTTCTGGCTCTGCAGGGTTGCTACAGCTGAATGCACTCATGCATGTGCTCTTGTTCCCAGATCTTCACAAAGTGAAATAACAGCCCCTAAACCCACTACCTTGTTATTCATACTTGTCTTTGCAGTGATCGTGCCTAGCCCATACCTCATATTCAGCAGATCCCAAAGATCTGTCTGGAGAAGCAGCTGCCTATCTGAGCACCTGGAGACCTTTCATCCCTCCCTGATCTCCCAGCTGTGGTGGGACCAATGTGGGGCAAGAAGGGTGCCTTACTGGGATACTGGGTCAAAATGCAGATATTTGGCAGCTGCCATGGAGAACCCTGCTGGAAGTGCTCTGCAGAGTTAACAGTGGACAGCAGAGCATGTTAGCACTGTTAGTCTTATAGAGGTTATCTCTCATAACCAAGGGTCAAATGTAAACCCTAAAATAACAAATTTATGAACAATACCATGGTAGTTGTTCATAAATAAAATACTTCTCTTTATTATAGATTGCAAGGTCAGACCAAAGTGCATTTCCTCAGTGAGGGACACACAAGAAATTTGGGTCTGTGTGAAAGAAGGCTTGGTGGGAGTTATTAGGCTGAGGTCATGTTCATTTCCTGAAGATAAATGTAGTCAGACTGTTCATCTGAACAATCTAGAAACTCTCTCTGAAATGGCAGAGTACAACTGACAGACCATTACATGGTAAGTGTGCCAGAAATCCTGCCTGATAAGTCTGGATCTTTATATATGCCCTCCTGTGTAAGCATTAAAGAAAATGCACTGATACTGGCATCTGCAGTGCTAGGATGGATTTAAAAAAAAAGAAAATACATAAAAAAAAACCAAACCCAAAGAAAACAAACAAAAACCCCTCAAACCAAACCAAAACCGAGTACTATTCCTAACAAGCTACAGTTTCTCTGCATGAAACAAAAATCAATATGCACTTTAAACAGGCATGAGCTTAGTGGTACTACTAAAGGAAGTAGGAAAAAGAGTCCCCAATTTCTTATTTTGCTATTACTGAATAAGACATTTCATCAGGAAACTGTCTCCACAAGCAGAGAGGCTGCAATGTCATTTCAGTCTGTGCCATGTTTGCTGCTCAGCTGTGTCTGATAATTTAGGGCAATAAAGTTGTCAGATCTCACAGTCTTAGCTCAGCTGCTGTGTCCACAATCATTCCTCCTCTGAACTCAGCTTGTGGGAATGCCACTGGGGGCCCAGCACGGATATTTCTGCCAGGCTGTTTCTTCTCGATTTAGGGGCCAGAGTGTCAAAAGCTTGCTGCCATGAAGGTGTTTAAATTTCTTCTCAGGAAAAAAGCTAGGACTCCACATCATTTCTCTCTGGGCTCTTCAGATGACGGGTTTCTCCCAGACCTGAGTCTTGGATCATCCAGGTTGAGCCTAGATTTCTCACAAGTCCGCAAGTTTGATTCTGTTAAGTGTTGGGAAAGCTATACCTTATTGTCTGAGGGATCTGCCTTGTGCAAGCACACAGAGCCATCAGCTGTTTTTAAGTTGGCCATTTGGCTCTACTCTTCCCAGGGAATGATGTGAGCATTCATGTGTTGCATACCTGGAAACAGGATTACACTAACACAAAGCACCAGCCTAACGAGGTCCCTACAGTACTATGTGTAGTGTAAACGTGGTAAGAAACTTCTTGTTCCTGCGGTGGTTACAACCTGCATAGCAAGAGAACAAATGATGGAAAATGAGGGACAGATACAAAAAAATTACTTGACTTTACAGAGAAGGTCTCTCTCTGGCAGTAGAAATTTTCAATGTCAGAGTCCAGTGGGTTGGTTTCAAGAGTACAATTCACAGAATCACAGAATATGCTGAGCTGGACGGGACCCATCAGGATCATTGAGTCCAACTCCTGGCCCTGCACAGGACAGCTCCAAGAGTCACACCATATGCCTGAGAGCATTGTGCAAATGCTTCTGGAAGCCAGACAGCTTTAGTCCTGTGACCACTTCCCTGGGCAGCCTGTTCCAGTGCCCAGCCACCCTCTGTGGGAAAAAGTTTTTCCTGATATCCAACTTAAACCTACCCTCACTCAGCTTCATGCCATTTCGTTGAGTCCTGTCACTGGTCACAAGAGTGAAGAGATCAGTACCACCTCTCTGTTTCTCCTCATGATGATGTTAAAGACCCCAAAGAGGTCTCCCCTCCATCTCCTCTTCTCCAAGCTGAATAAACCAGTTGTTCCCACTGAATTTGTGCATCATTCTTTAGAGAGCCACTGCTCCTAAAGCATGTGTTGGAACAAACAGGAAATTTTCTGATAGCAGCCTGAGCTCAAATTCCAAGTGTTTTTTGGGGAAGGCACTGTTCGGGGCCATGGCTGTCTTTTCCTTTTCTTCTCTCGTAAAGAATAGTAGCATCATCCTTCTACCTTCTTCTTCCTGCTCCGCATTGCCAAAACCTGTCATTAATACCTTAGTTTATCAAAGTGGTAAGGCCCAGAGAATTCCTCCCATCAGAAATAGGTTCCAAGCTCTCTCTGCACTGTATTTTGCTTGTCACAGCACAGTTTAGAATCCATTTTTAGTATTTCTGTCCAAAGTAAAAGAGTTGAAGGGTGGAGGTGGGTGGGTCCACGAAAGAGCAAAAAAGAACAGGTTGAAATACGAATAAAATAGGAAAAAACACTTTTCAGAGGCAATCACAAGGTAGTGTTATAGGAGTCTGAAGTGATGTGCCCAGTGGGAACAATCTGAACTTATTTGTTCGAGTTCAAACTATTCTATTTGGACATTAGCTGTCTTTAATGGAAAGCTCACCAACTGATTATCTGGTATAAATCTGCATAATTTGCCATTATACATAATGTATTTAATCTACTTCAGGCTAAAACTTTCAGTCTATTCACATTAACACATTTTACAAGAAGCAGGAGGAGGGCACTTGGGCAATATGTGTGCACATCTCTTCCACACCTCTGGGTTCCTGTGCCTCTGGGTAGCAACTCTGAGCATGCAAAATGTCCTGGGGGCGTGGGGAAGTATTTAACATCCAGCCAAAACATCTGCTGCTGCTGCTGCTTTGGAGGTTGCAGGTAGAATCCTGCTACTGCAGGCAATGTTTGAACTTCTGGGTTGTGTGTGAACGCAGACAGGATTTTAGCACAAGAATTAGCAGGATGTATCCATCTACAGTCCTGTCTAGGCTGGGCAACACATAGAGACTCCCCTAAGTGTGCTACTAAGGGTGCTGAAGAGGAAGATGAAGAGGAGTACAAGTATCGAAGAAGTGTCCTTGAAAACACACTGGTCACTCTTCATAGCATTCATCAGAAGGTATTGATACCTTCTGTAGGCTGAGTTTGTCATGAGAGATCACAGTAGCAGTGAAAGCAATGAAAAATGTGGTTTTGGGGTACAGTATGAGATTAATAGCTCTTGTCCAGCTCTGATTTCTGAACTGCTTCTGGTGGCAAACTACTGGGAAATGTCTCCATTTTAAGATTATTCATGTTTAGATCACTTTTATGGAAGCTGCGGCTTTGATACATTTTTTCTGTTTTCATTTCTGTGATAATTTTGTGTATACTGTTCTGATCATCTCATGTATCTGACATATTTTAGATTTTAGTTTCAAATTGAATCTCTACACATACTCATGTATGATTACTCAGTCTTATGAAAGTATCAGTGAGAAAAAAATCCTGTCTCTGGATCAACAGCAGTCATTATATATGTTAGCAAAGATAGATAAAATATTATAATGGATGAAGAAAACCAAAATTCAGTCAGGTGTTCACAACAAGAGCAGAGACAAAAAAAAGTGCTTGCCTATCCACAGAATTTCTTCCCCTCTTTTAGCAGAAATACACCAGGACTTTTCCAGCAGTGTTTTTTGGAGGAGGGAGAAGGAAAAATGGAAACAAAATTTAAAAATGTCAGGAAAAAACCTATTGAAATAAACATACTTATAAATGCCTGTGTGCATATATACATATATATATATTATATATATATGCACGCAGGCATCTGTATGTAGTCAACACCAGTCAAAGACACTCCCTTTTGATTAAAGGTTTGCCTGAGCATAAGGAATTACAAACTCAGGATTGTTTCTCTGCTTGATGCTAGTCCATGGATCTCTTCAAGAAGCTGACATGAGTTTATTTTTCAAGAAATTCAATATTGGATCCGGAGGTGTAGGGAAGAGAAAACAGAACCAAACCTTTTTTTTCCTAAAGTTTCCGTTTTGACTATCTACTTCTGTGAGGGAAGAAAAAAATACTGGAAAAAATATTCAAACTTACTGTTGTTCCAACAGCTCTATTCAATACATGTTTGGTACTCTTCCACAATATAATGCAATTGGGATTTTTATTTGAAATATCTTTCACACGTATTTTTGTTTTTCACTGATTTCTCATGGTCCCCAGTGTTTTTCATAGGTGACACATTAGAATGGAGGACATCTGTAAATTCTGATACAGCTGTGATGCTGACAATACACAGAGTTGAAGAACAGTGAGGTCTGGTCATATTTTCTGTTGCTGAGAATATGCTATGCTTCATAGTCCACATTAATTAGGTAACCATTGCAAAACGTAGGAGCTAAGCCAAATGTCTAGATCCTCATTTTAAATCAGCAACTAAAACTGTGGTATTGGGACTGCCATCAAAAAACCCATGTTTAATTCACAGGACCATATAGGATAGAAGCCAAGTTCAAGCTCCAGTGTGAAGGAAATTGCATTAATTATGGTGAAGATATTGACAGTCACCATGATGGAAGTGTTATGTAGCCTAATTTTTCAAGTTCAGAAAAATTAACTTGGCAGCTAAATTAGATTTGCCTTCAACAATAGCCAGGTGGAATAGAATACTGCAGGAAGAAGGAAAGACTTGAAAGCGACCTACAGCACAGGCAGGACCAGCAGTGCAACATACCAGATTAGAAAAAATTAAGACTGAAATTGGAAGACTGTGACATGATAAATATCTTCTGTAAAGCATGTGTTTTCTTCCCTCTAGAACCATGGTCTGGTTTTCATTTTTCTGCTTTCATTTTTGTTTTCTTGGCATTATTGCTTCGTGTGGATTGTTGGCCCATCAGGGATATAAGTAGGGCTCAGGGGACATTGGTTGAATTCCTGGTCTTGAACTTTCAGTGTGCATTTTAGAGTGTGATTTTTGTATCTCCAATTCTTGAATGTAATAAAAATGAAATTTCTCTACTTCATCATGACATTGAGGTTAAAATACATCTAATATCTTTGGGATGCTCAGATAGTCGGGTGGTAATACCTATAGCAGCGGCTACCACAGAGAACTACACAAATATCAGCTACCTCAGTTCAGCCCCCTCCCCCCCCCACCCCCCTGCCCCGATATTTGATTCAGCTGGCTGAGTTTTGGAATTTTATTATGCCATGATGCATTAAAGTAATAATTGATCACTTGCCCTCTTTTACTCATGGATATTCCTGCCTAATAAATTAATCTACCATTCATGAGTCTTACCAGTTTCAGAAATTTCTAAAACAGAAATATTGTTTCAATCAGTGCAAAATAAAGCAGATCTCCCTATGCTTTTTACTGTATCATCTTGGAGATGGAAACACAATTTGCACTTTAATATTCTTTTCTCACAACCCTTTGATTTGGGATCAACATTAGTCATTAGACATAACCTGGCTCGTACTGTCAAATATCTCTGGTCTAGGATTAAATCCAACAAAGTCACATAATAAGACGGGGGAAAAATACCCCAAACCCTTAAATAATTTAAACTCATTACTCTACTAATCCTTCCATTCTCTTAGGCTCCCTGGAGGTATATTAGGAGGTAATTGAAAACACTTTAATACACTGAAAAGACATTTGAGACTAATGTAGGCAGCCCCTGGTAACTCTCTACTTCTTTGGTTGTTTAGTAATAAGGAAGATCATCTCAGTAAAAGGCAAAACCCCCCAACATATTAAAACAAAATAAAAACACCCAGAGATAATAATGTGCATTTACTGTCAGTAAGCACTAAAGCCACTTCACGGTGTCTTTGTTGTAATGAGAATTTGCTGAGCATTAAGAGCATGTGTAGGGTGAGGGAGTGAAGTATCCAATGCTTAATGCAGGGCATAGACATGGGGATGCCCCAGGGATCCAGTCTCCAGCTCTGTTGCCCTGTGCACAGCCCTGTATGACACCTCTGGGAGTCTGTCTGATTTACCCTGTGGAAAGTGCTGTCATTATGTCTTTAACTCAGGGAGCTTTAATTAATTATTGCTTTTAAATTACTCGGAAAACCTTGGGTAAAGTTGCCATAGAAGCTGAAAGTGTTTTTATTGCTTCAAAATTCTACACTAGGAAAGCTGTTTAAATATCTATTCTGATAGGTAGTGCATTAGTACTGGATTGCACTGTGCCTGTAAAGCACTTTGTATTAAGGACAGTATAAAGGTTCAGTTCCCCAAGGAGAATCTAGGGAAAAATTATTTTAGTTTTTACTTCTAGTTAATAATGTATTTGACACTTGGCAGGCTGTGTTTGGGAATGGGTGTTCTTTAGAGAATCATTGGACAATGTAGTGTGTGAGAACTGTGATTTTCTGTTTGCAGTCAATTTATGTTTCAAAGAGACAGCTTCATCCTGCCTATAAATTTATTCCCATGGTTGTGCTGCCTCTGCCAATTCGCTAATGAAGTCTGTTCCGAGACAGTTGAGCTCTTCTTGTTTTGAAAGCAATACTTGAGTAAATAAAGCTTTCCTATTTTTTATAAAATTCTCAGCCAAGGCACTGGACAGACCAAGGAGTCAGTGTTGGGTTAGAGAGGCTTTGGCGTCTAGATCATATGATTTTAAACCTTGCCTTGGAGATTAGCACTTAGAAATTGTTCTTATGGGAACACTTGCCAGTGGCTTACTGAAAAAAGAGTGTGGCTTGGCTTCAGTCCTGGGACATTTGTGCACCCAGGTTCCATGGGCTGTCTTTGCAAACCTGCAAGGACTACAAGATTTTACAGGCGCAGGTCTTGCTTCTCATCCGAAAGCAGCCAGTTAGTACGGCAGGCCAGCAAAGAGCAGGGAGTAATTTATCTCCTTTTACATCCTTATATCATCACCACTAACTAACCCTGACGGCTTTAAAACTCTGCCACTTAATGTTGCATAAGGTAAAGCAGCTGAGTTATATACAGTGACAGGCTTAGAAATTTATTTATGTAGGGTCTCTCTCATGTCACTTGTTGTTTACACAATAACATCTGTTATTTACAGATGCTAATACATTAAGATATTACTACATGTTCAAGCAGGATTATTGTGAGCATTCACAAAGACTGAACATCTCCCTAAAATGAACTAATGCTCCTAAATCGTGGCTTGGATTTTGGGAAAAATCTGAATTCCTTATTATGTGGATATATAGGGAAAAGAGAAGTCAAGTTCCATTGTTCAAATACTTTCAGAGACAGGAGTGGCTCCCAATTCACCGCCCCTGTATTCTCATGTAAAAGCCTAGAAAAATGGAGCCAACACTGTTTTCGTGCTCTGTGCCCATTGATTCTCACTCAGTTTACTTCTACTTCACCCACATTGTTCCTTGTAGCAAGGGAAGGAAAATGCAAACCTGATAGACTTGGTTCTGCCCTGGCCCTTGCAGTGCTGCTTCTTACTGCAAGGAGAGAACCAGTACCTGCCTTTGTCAACTAGATGGGCACAAATATCTATGAGGAAGAAGTAAACAAGATTTACATATCGTTAGCCAGTGACCAGAAAATAGGATCCAATAGGTGATTTCCATTGACTTTCCATGATGATTAATTTCCTTTATATTCATAGTCATGAAATTGTTTTCCTGAAACCCTTTGGTGTGTTTAGAGCCTCATTCATGCACCTTTCCATTGCAAGGAAGAGCGTACAGCACAGCATAGGTCCCCAGCATGTCACAACTCTGCGTAACATCTCTGGGGGAATCACAGCAATATGTTTTGAAAAGTATTTAAACACTATTTATTTTGAAACGTTATTTAATAGCTGTTAGGTAGGTAAGATCTGTCTTTGCAATTCATTTACTCTGTTAAGCTCCCCATCTCCTATTAAAATTACCCACTATGACAATTAAGGATCTCTCATTTCGTAAGTATAGGCTCTCACATAAGATAATGGTTTTATTCCTGTTTTGATTTCAGCAGCATTAACAAGTTTTATGCCACATGAGGACCTACCCTCCGCATTGTAATGCTGATGAAGGCTGATCATATTTCTCTGCTGCAATTTCAACGACTGTAAAAAAGAGAAAGTGATAATAATAATAATAATAATAATAATAATAATAATATTGACTTGTGTGCCTTGGAAGGATTTTGAGGGGATTAGTAGTGTTTATAATATGCTCTGAAATTGATGCTCTGAGGGCTATTAGGAAGCTGCCTTCCTGACAGCTTGATGTATTTTCAGACAGTAGCAGAGCAGATGTATTAAGCCATTGAGCAAACAATCCCACATAAAACATCTAAGTAATAGAATTTACCAAAAAAACCCCATCAAAAACCCCTCTCCTTTCTGTGATGCACTGGGATCCATTTCACATGTCTAATACATCATTCATTGGTCTGGACTTCCAGCTGGAATGCACTGGTGAAGAGCTGAGATATTGGCCTCCCTGCTGTATCAATGCTGAGCACTGTTGCTATGCACAGTAAGGGCAGTGCTGAGACCCTGGCAGGTATTCCTCTGCAGAAAATGCTCAGCCCAATCCAGCTCTTTCTTGTCTCTGTGTAAATCTACAGTAGCATTGTGAAAATGAAGAAAGATAGTGTGCTTTGCATAGTGTGACTGGGATACGACCCAGATGCATAAATAAGCTTGCAGAAATTTGATAATAATTTAGCCGTCCTCTTCTGTGGCTAGTGAGGAATTGCCTTGTCGTGACAGGGGGAATGGCAGGGAGGTGGAAATTCATGACTTCTAATCAGTGTACCAGATGACTGAGTTTGCAGTTACCAAGAAAGAGATATTCTATGCCATAGCTTAGCAGCCTCAATATTCCACCACCCCTGTAGTTGTGACATTGTTTCATTTCAAAATTTGCACGTATTCCCATCAAAGAAATAAAAAAGCTGAAGTTCTACTTTAATTATCTGAAGTTTAGACGACAACATGAAGACTGCAGTTTTTTGAGACTGAGTTTAAGAAGTCACTTCACCTCCACTACTTTTAAATTTTTATAATTCTAAAATGCAGTCGAAATTGTAGATGCAATATTAATCTGAATTTAAAAATGCAATAGAAAAATGAAAATTAAAAAACAGATAATTTTTTACAATTTTGCTTCTAGTTACTCTTGAGTTGATGTATCAAGTAAGAAACAACACAAATTTATGAACTAGTCAATTGTTGAAATACACAGTATTTAGGCATTGTCATCCCCTCTTTTTAGCCCTCTTAAGCTAAAAACCAATTATTTCAGATCTACTGTAGGAATACTCAGATACTCTAATTTCCACTTGGGCTAGACCCCCCAAGAACAAAGAGATGTAGTTGGCTAATGTTAGTCCCTCAGTGTCTTGTTTCTTCCTCACACTAAGCTGGCATCTGATGCTGGGGAATGTGTACATACATATAGATATATATAAAACATTTTGCTGTGAAAGTCTGAATTTTTTCACCTCTTCATTTATTTCATTAGACCTGCTTCAGAGAAGACTGCCAAACTCTTAAAGTGATATATTTCTATCGTGGAGAACTGTGCTCCTCGTAGCATTTCTTTGCAGAAAGAAGCTGGCTAGAAGCCACTGTTTCACAGGCCTTGTGAGCTTGTGAGCTGTTCTGTGGGGGGTACAGAACAGTGTAGGTGGACTCTGATAATGGACGTTTTGGCAAGATGTGTGAGGTGCTTTACTTATTCAATTAGGGATTTTTTGCTTTAATAATATACTGCTATTCCCTAGCACTCATGCTGCAGGATGCTCACGAAGCTACCATGCAAAAATATTAGCTGGTGCAGGGAATAGCTGTAACCTCCTGCTCAGTTTCATGTCCCATGGAGAATGTAGTATAAGTCAATTCTATGCGCTGCATTACCTGCCAACCAGTTTCTGAAAGTGCTTCTGGGACCTGAGTAATATCTATGAGAAGCTGAGACTTGGCTGCCTTGGAAGTGGCTTTTTTTATCCCCATTTCCATCAGGATAGTCATGCAGGATGTTCTTTTTGGCTAGTTCAAGAGCTGAAATTTGAAGTACCTTGGAACAAATTTTTTTTGTCAATGCACCATGCTACTTCAGATTTTCACTTGAGCAGAATCTTGTGTCTTGCTTCCAGGACTGGTCTCTCAGAAACAGTCGTGTTTGTCCAGGCATCTTGCAAAAATTGCAAGGATTTTATTGAGATTTATGACAAGGTCAGAAAATACTATTTTTATCTTTTGAAGTATAAATGTAAAAGGCAGATTCTAGTTGTCTGGAAGAATGCATCAAAATAAATGACCAAGTAGGCAAATGAAGATACAGCTGGGTAAAAGGTATGTATGAACAAGTTTATCAGGAAAGCTTGAGTGCATTCAATGTTTTTTGAACTTCACAGAAGTTGCCAATGTGTTTTTGGTTTTTTTTAATAACTGCTAATAAATATATTATTCTAATGTAATGTCAATGGTCATTAAAAATGTAATGAGGACCTTTACCTGTGGGGTTAAAAGGAACTTTTAGGCTACTGTACAAATTATCAGTCTACTATACATGGCTTTTCTGAAAACTGATTTATCTCTCCAAAATCTTAAAGAATTTTATTAGCTGTTCTTTTGCCAGTTAAAGAGTCAGAATTTTGTTTTGCTGTAGGTTTTACAGAATCCTCAGTTGACATCAGTGCATTTAATCTTTTCCTGTAAATAGAGGGATTGTATGTACTAAAAATTTATTTGTGCTGTTTGAAATGCAAAAAAACTTTTTTGTAATAATATTGTATAACTTTCAAGACTAAAGATAAAATGCACACACTAGTATTGTCATCCTATTTGTTGAGAATCTGATCATGCAACTTCTCTTATCCAAAGGGAGCTAAAGTAGGAGTAATTAAGAACATAACTGATGAAAAGAAAAAATTAGATTAATTAACACTGTTTGAAAACCTGAACTAAGGATGTTATCGCTATTTTAAATAGAAGTATTATGGGGATAAAATCCTATGATACTGAAGTAGAGTATGTGGTTATGTACTTCAGGAAACAATTGTGATTTGGCAACAGCAATGGACCAGATGAGTTTTATTAATAGGTTTCACACAGTAATGATTGAAATAAAGAGCATCCCAATTAATGTCTCCTGTATGGAGTAAAAATTTAAAAAAAAACCAACCCCTTTCCCACCACAGAAGTTTTCCATTATTTTTTAATCTTCTGCTTCCAAGCTCATAGCTACTAAATTATAGCCTTTGATATAAAGCCACAGAAAATCTGGAATTATGTTGTGTAACAGCTGAAGTTGCCTGCAAATGAAGAAAAAACTTCTGCCTCCACAAGTGCCCATTCCCGTGCATTTTCTCATATAGCTCTGTAGACGAATATGAGGTCAGTGTATTCTGCAAGAACATCTGCCTTTCTTGGGATGTTATGCCAGATGTTGTTGGGTAGTATGAGTGAAATGTCCCAGTGAATACACTGACAGAGCTGCTTTTGGCTTTAGCGGCATTCATCCGTCAGTAGGGATCATTGAATCCTGTTTTGGTTGTCTATTTTGATATTGTGGGATAAAAGCCTGGGCATTAATACTTAGTGCTAGTAATAATACTACTAGCCAGTGTGTACAAAGACTTTTTAGATCATACAGGAGACTCCTGATAGGCAGTATCCAAGCTCAGAGGTCTGAATGAAGCACCTAGGCACAACAAATGCTATTATAATAGTAATATCCCACCTGTCCCCTAACTTTGTGTTTTATATGTTGGTTCTAACTTTGCATTACAAAGGAGTATGTGTACTGGGACTTTGTTTAGGTACTTGTTTATACAATTCTCTTCAAAGTTCCATGCACAGATAAATGAAAATGAAGATATCTTGTTAACATTCCCTCCCTGTACTTCATGTGCTGTAAAATCCCAGCGACCCATTGCCTCTCATTACTATGTTGAGAAATTTGATGCAACAGGGCCAGTTTAGTGGATTGAAAGATCTGCTGCTGAAGATCTATCATTTATATAATGAGAAGTTTAGGGCGTGCAGGTCCAACTACAATTAATCTTGTACATTCTTGCTGTGCCAAGGGTTTGGAGCTGTTTTGATTCACTGTTTCTGTCCATATCAGATGTGGAACACACCTGGTATAGGTCAGAATCTGACGTTCTGGTTCAATTTCTTCTGGAAGAATCTCACTTGTTTGCACCAAGTAAGCTCTGTGAATGTGATCTGTGCATGGTGAATGGGTACACCGAGATGAGTCACCAAAGAGTCACCAAATGCCCTGAACCCTAATGCTAATACTAATGTAGGTACAGCTTATGATTCATTTTCTCACCTATATGGGGTCTAAACTGACAGGAGGAAACAGTAACTTCACACCAGTTTGAGTCTTTTAATTAATCCTCTGTAGATGCCAAAAAGCCAGAGGGCGACTTGTGCTAATAACCATTCATAAGAGCTAAGGTGGTTCTGATCTCTACTGGTAATACAGAGGAAAATAGCTGTGTTACTCTTCACTAGTTCAGTGAGCCACTCAGCCCTCTGTTCAGCTGGGTTCCAAAAGAAGAATAATTAAGAAATAAAAGTAAGTTGTTACTACAGGTTTAACTAAAGTTCTGAGATAATTCACAGTGCAACTTTGGGTCCTAATAACAACAGATCTAGAGTCTAATTACTGTCATACCAGGTGGCCTGCTTTACATCTAATTGCTTCCCTTGAGCCTGACATATGCCTGGAAAGTCAACTCTGTTTCCAGTAGAATATGACTTTATTTTAGGTAGGAAGAGAAGGACAGAAATAAAGACTGCTTGCAGCTTACCTGGCTTTTGTGCCTTGATCGTGCTCTGAACCTTCCTGCTGGAATTTTGAATGACAAAATATATTGACAGCTTTTCAAACTCACTCCTTCCAAAGTTACACACAAGTTTTATGGGAAGAGGACCTGGGTAGATAGTTCAAAAATAGATAATGAGAGTAGTGTTTAAATTAAGACAGTAGGAAGATGGAGGATAGATGATGCTAGATTTAATAGTGGTTCCAAAATAAATGCTCGTATTTGTTACCCAGGACAAAACACAAATATTCTTGGCTGAAAGCATAAAAGGAAGGCTTTCAGCAATGCATAAATTAGGTTCAGCACCTTCAGTGCTGGTTTCTTCTGTTAAACAAGCAGCATGGAGTTGTCTCCTGCTTGAATGTGTGGAAAGCTTTAATGCACACATATATATGGGGTTGAAGGGTTATTCTGCAAAAGAGTCTGGGCCCGTAGGAAAGAGTGTTAGAGCAGAGAACAAAGCTTTGACACTGATCAGTAGTACTTGGAAGCACAAGGATATGTAAGAGCTGAAGGCAACTGCTTATTTTCCCCATTATCTAGGATGTTGGGCTTGTATAAAGAACATTAATTTAGTGTTTGAGAGTAAGTGTCAGCAATGAGGCAGAGTAGGGCTGGACACAAAACACAGTTGTATCAAAGGACGCAGTCACATCAAAAGAAAAAAAAAGCATTACTTTAAAGGGCCTTGGATCAAGTCCAAGAGTCCACTGGGCCAGTGGACTTGCAACGTAAGATTTTGCAATAAATGATTAATTATTAGACCTCAAAGAGGTATATTGTGTGAACTAAAAAAACTCTTACTACTTCACTGGCATCTGTGGCATAATTTTGCTGTGGGTAAATCAGGGAAATTCCTTTTTTCTTGTCTTTCTTTGGTAGTGCTATTAACGGGGCTTCATAACCTACTCAGTGCTCTGCTCAAGGCAAATGCAATTGTGAACAATTTTTGGCTTGGGATACAGTAAATTTAAGCAGCAAGCTAGATATTAATTTTCAAAGAGTCAAAAGATTTCTAATGGTGTATTTTGAAAGAGGGTTTAAAAAAAAGACTAAAAGAAGTCAATTGTAATCTTAGAGCTGCCACTAAAATGTGACTATTTAAACTTCTTTTGCCTTATGGCTAACTAGTAAACAATTATTCCTCGAGATGCAGAGTCTGAGGGCAGACCGTATTTATACCACTTGAAAATCAATGGCAATATATTGAGTTCCTGTTAGGCTATCTGAACACAAACATCTTTGTAATAAACCCACTTCTCTTCCTCCCAACCACATCCTTTCAGATCAGACACAGGTTTTAAAACTGTTACTTTTTTAGCTTTGAGGAAGAAAACTGCACATGTGCTAAAAATGAAGTGGGGAAAATAGCTGAATAATTACACAAAGAAAAGTTTTTCTTGGCACTTTCCAAAGTTTATTATTCAGTGCTTTATACAGATGAAATAAAAAAATAACACAGCATTGCCTAAGAACATATGTGTTCATAGACTATGCTCATATGGAGATGGAAAAGCTTGGATTCACCGAAAGAAACCCAGTTTGGATCATGTTGTCTCAGAGGAGCATCCAGTGAGAACACTGCTTCCTAGGACTGGGAGCCAGGATGTCTCACCACAGCAGCCTGGGGGTAGCCCAAGCCCCACACATCGAAGACCTCCCTGGAATCAGGCTGAGGCAGGGCTGGGAATGGAAGAGGCTGAGACCCACCTGGCTACACCCACCCTCCTTTCAGGCAGTTGTAGAGAGCAATAAGGTCACCCCTGAGCCTCCCGTTCTCCAGACTAAACACCCCCTCTCCCTCAGCCATTCCTCACAGCACTTGTGCTCCAGACCCTTCCCCAGCTCCGTTGCCCTTCTCTGGACACACTCCAGCACCTCGAGGTCTTTCTTGCAGTGAGGGGGCTCAAACTGGACGCAACACTCAAGATGCTTCCTCATGAGTACAGGGGAAAATCATTTCCCTGGTCCTGCTGGCTACACTACTGTGGATACAAGCCAGGATGCCATTGGTCTTCTTGGCCACCTGGGCACACTGCTGCTTCATGTTCAGCTGGCTACTGACCAGCACCCAGCTTTTCTGCTGGGATACATACTCTAATCATGCTAAATAGTTTTCCAAATGGCCTATTCCAGGGAATAGTTTTTGTTGTTTTTTTTTTTTAAATTTTGCTATGGCTTTGTAGAAAAGACGGATTGGCAACCTCTAAAACAATCTAAAAGAGGGGTAAATTAACATGAGGTCTAAGGAGCGGACCTTAAGGCAAAATAGGTGGGGATGATGACTAAACTTTTTATCCTAGCATTAGTACAAAGAGAACAAATTTCAGAAATGCTTGTGGATCTCTGTCATGGTGAGCCTCTGGCTTTTAGGTCAGGTTGCAAGATAAAACAGTGCATCTAAAGCACTGAAGTCAGTTGCAGGAAAAAAAGCTCTTTTTGGTCCTAGAAGTGAAATCACTTCTTCCTGTTAGCTTCTTGCCTTGGAGTTAGTTTTGAGAAGCACATCTTTCAGAGTTCTGAAAAGCTGGAAAAAAACCCCAAGCCTTAGAAGCTGAATTAGTGTCACCACAGACAGACTGCCTGAAATATGACCGTCGCTGATGTCAGTGGCTAAATGTGTAGGGCTGGATGTTCAGACAGGGAGTACAGCACTGGGTGAGGGATACCAGAAATATGTGTTCCCATTCCAGCTCTGGATTTTCTGGGAGCTGTTGAGCGGGCCACTTGGCTGCCTTCTGGTGTGCATTTTTCATGGTTTTTGATTTATTCCTTTATTGTCACCGCCTATTGTTATAGATGATTCACTGAGTCATTTTTGTGATGGGTTTTCATTTGATTCATCACATTTTGATTCCTTTATCTGACTACAAACTAATTAAAATAAACAGATATTCTTGCTTGTATCTGTTCAATAACCCTGAATTCATAAATGGTAGTGAATCAGTAATGATTTTGTTAGTAATACAGTATCTGACAGGGCTGAAATGATGAAATAAATGATAATGCAAACAGAAATGCAGGTTAATATACTTACTAGCAGGCAATGATTACAAATATTTCTTGCTTGAAATGAAGACAGGTCCCTGATTAGGAATACGGGAATACACTTTCCTTTTAGATGGGAAATTTCAGCTTAGCACTGGTACACTAACTAGCTAAAAACACCCTTGGGTAGGAAAAGAAAAAAAAAAAAGAAATATTATCTTAATGATTTATTTTTATGTGGAGTTTTTTTCCCCTTTTTGTAAAATGCAGCCCCTGGGGCATATGTGGTAACTAGAGAAGGTTAGAGAGGAGCCTGTACCAGGTTTTGGATTGTCTACACAGATATTTCAATGCTTTCCTTTATCATTACATGAGAAATTACTTGTCTACATCAAGAGCCCTATTCTGAGGGTTGAATATAGAAGAATGAAGATTAAGATTAGAAATAATCCCTTGTGGAAACTGAACAGTAAAAGTAAACAAAAAACCCCAAATGGTAAAATTGTGTTCTTGGAGCAACTCCTCGAAGGCAGCAGTGGCAGTCAATCACTAATGTGTGGGCAGGATTTCCAGGCTATATAGTACTAGTTTCTAGGACCTTCCAGCTGTCATCAGACAACTAGTGGAGAGCCACCAATTCTTTTAATCTTATGTGTGTCTTTTTTTAACAGAAAGCATGCCATTGTTATATTACCAGACCTGTCTTGCTGTATAATACATCACAGAATAACTGAAAATAAAATATTTGCAGGCATATGCAATATTAAGGAAAGGTGGTCTGTGAAGCCAGACACTGTGATACTGGTGTAATGTGTCTGCCCCTGTGCCAGGCACATACATTTCTAAATGTACCAGTAGCAGTTGAGGGCTTTGCATCATACAAAAAACCCCAATAGTTTTATAACTTTTCAGGCATATAATTCACCAGCATAAAAATTGTTCTTATTTTTTCTTCTTGGATGATTATTTCAAGAGATTTCCTCTAAATTCATTGTCTTTGACATTTGGGTCATATTCTCCATTCTGACTCTTTTTTTTCTGAGTGTGCATTGCAAGAACATTCCATGTTCTACATTTTTTCATATATTCCTTTTAGGTCATTCTCTTATTGTCATCAGCAATGCTGAACTGCTCTAGAATAGGGATAGAAAAATTTGTGGTGAGAGGACATTGGAGTCTGTACCATGGACTTCTGTGCCTATACAAAGACCTTTGACATATAGGGGAGTACTGATGTCTTTAGACTTATTGCAAAAGTTTGCATTGGTCAGCTGATCATTTTTTCCTGGCAATATTTTTATATCATGCCATACCGCAGATCAAGTACCACACCTGTAAAAATCCCTACATGTATCTATTTTGTCCAACATGAATTTAAGATAACAGTTTCTGTATGAAGTTAGCATTTAGTTCTAATGTTAATGAAGATTTATCTGTGATGCACACAGATGAATGCTTTCTATAAATTGGAACTTTAGCAGGTGTGTATGAACATACCTTCTTGAAATCAATGTACTTATCCAGATTTAAACTAGTCCGGGGCTATATATCTCTTCTGATACCTGCCAGCAATCTTTGAAGACGGCTTATTTTAACAGATGTATTTTCAAAGGTGTGAAGATCTTAAGACTGACATTTAGTACAGCTCGCTTTTGAATATATGGGCAAATAAAGGAACATGTCATGTAAGGAGATAGTTTAGTATTTTTAAAGAAATGTAGACAATGTAGATACAGAGTTTTACAGGAGAAGGCTGTCATCAGAATAAAGGTACTTCCCTCATTTTGATTGGGTCAGAAAGAAACAATTCCTAAAGTCTTTTCACCTGATGTCATGAAGAAACTTCAGTGAAATTGAAAATGAATGACAGCGAGGGTGCTCATGACACTCACTGATATAGATTTCTTTGAATGACACACTTAACCTCCAAACCCATTGGCTCTCAGGAGGTTCTTCTGGAATCCTGTCACTCAAGATGGCTTTGCAATGTGTCAAATTGGCTATCACTGCTGGACACCAAAATCTTAACAGGAAAAGAGAATTTTTCTGCTGAAGATTGCTTGCAAATACTTGATGAGGATTTGAAAGTGTATGCTGAGTTAATACACTGTCCATGTTGTAAAATTCTGACAGCTATAAATTGTCTAAAGCAGGGTAGAAAAATACGGTTGTCCCTGACTCCCCATTACCAAACCCATGTATTTAAGAAACTCTGGCATGCTTTGTATTGCTTCAAAGGCACGGGAAGTGAAAATGGAGTTCTTATCACATTGCTGCCAGGGGCATATGCTTTGCACACAAACTGAACAAAAAAACCTCCAGTGTGTGTAAACTGCAGAAGTCTTGTCTTCTGAACAATGGGATGTACAGGCAGGTAGAGGAAAGGCAGTGGAGCTCTAGCTTCTAGCCCTGCCACTGGTATTTTGTGTCATGTGGTAAAAGTCAGTTAATCACTCTTAACTCTGTTATATGACCCAGACATGGCCAAGAAAATATGCTAGAATTTTTCTAAAGCCATGTATTTCATCCTTTTCTTCCATTTCCCATCAGTGAAATACAGACCATATTGCATGCAGAACAAAGCATAGCTCAGAGGTTCTGTTAAATGACGAATTTGGTAGCTCTGCTAAAATGAACTGTGATATTATCTGAGTTTTCATAATATGCCTCAAATTTCACATTCCAATGAAATGTAGTTGGAATTGTCACTGAATTAGAGCAGCATGGTGTCTATAAGACAATGTAAACTATGTAAAAAAAATTTACAGGAGGGAAAACTCAAGAGAGGAACTGTTCTTAACATCAAGGGCCTGCTTTTTCACTGCATTTCAGGATGTAGCTAGTTTTAATTGCACACCTACTTGTCCTTCAGAATCCTCTGGGAATACTGGCAGGAATCCACGTCTCAGTCAATACTGAAATAAAACTGATGGCTTTTGTCACCTCTCATTAAAGCTGCAGACTCACCACTGGCATCAAAACCACATGGGAAACAAATGGTTTTTTTCTTAAAATATCTAGGCTTTTGTAGTCCTGGTCAGCCATTAAATGAATCACCAATCTCTGAAGATGTTAGACTTGATTCATGACTCTATACATTTTACACCATTCTGGTTGTTGAGGGGGGAGCTAAAATTAAGCAAGAGTTGCTGTTGAAACTTTTGATATCCCTTTATGTGCTCAGGACCAAATGAGTCCTAGCATTAAAGAGACATAACTTTTTAACCTTTACCTGCAGTAGGAATCCAACTGATGCCCATGGAATCACTGGACAGAGGATCATCCTCTTCAGCAATAGCCATATCAGGATAGAAGGGAAAACAAACACGTATTTTTAGCTTTTTGAAGTATAAACATGTTAGATGCTTTGTGCTGAGATTTAGCTTCCTTTGGAGTAAAGGTTGGATTTTGCAATTTTAAAATTATCACCATTTTCATGTCATCAATGTGTCTTAACGTTTTTCTTAACTTCCTACTCCTGGCAGCCAACACCAATTCTACTATGCAAGCTGGGACAAGGGGACACTGGATCATTTTGAAGGCTGGGTCAGTCAAAGATGAAATATAAACTCAATCTTCACAGTTTGGATGATTATCAAATCACAATTTGATTTTTCTTGCAAGAGTAGTAACCTCTCCATCTTAGTCCAGCTCAAACACAGACTATTACATTTGATCTAGCAAAAGTCTTCTGCATGTGTCTGGCAGCCTTTGTCACTTCCTGAGCATGAAAACAAGTGTTTGGGATGACTTTAACTGTTGGGAGGGAAGAAATTCTTAAGTACAGTATGTACCATGTGGATTGCTATAGTAGCAAAGGTAGAGATAGTTACCACATTTATAATTGACGAGATAAGGCTCAATTTATTTACTGGCAATTAGTGTGGCTGGCAAAGCATTCTTATAAAAGGTTGAAAACTCCCATGTCCTTATAATAAGGGGCAGAAAGGCCAATGTATTTTATAGCTGCTGTAGCTTTCTTCCATATCAGGTACACAATTTTCTTTCCTGTAATTGCAAGCAGTAGCAAATGATGACCATAACATGTTCTGAAGTACACAGACAAGAATAAATCTGAGTAAACAAAAACTCACCAGGAGTTCTTTAATGTTTGTAGAAAATATGAAGGGTAATTTTTAACTGAGATGAAAGTGAGCACGTGAAAAAAATGTTTCTAGTAAAACAGCATTCCTGTCTGCTGTGCCTGAGAGCTGCTTCCACATGGGAGGGGGAGGAAGAAAATGTCACCTATTACATAATTAGAAAAACAGTTGTGAAACAATGATGATGATGGCATTTCCCTAGGGAATTTTTTACTGCCTTAAAGGACTTGTAGAAAGTAAATTTCAGTGAGACACAATAAATCAAATCAAGATAAAATGCAGTTTTTCCTTTTTCCTGGAACTGCAGCAGCAATTTAGTGTACTGGAGGTGATAACTTCAAGGCTGGCTGGGTGTGAAAGGGCTGCAAATGCAACAAACAACTGTCCTCTCAAATTTACAAGTTTTTATTCTTCAGCCTAGGGCTTGCCAGTCTGGGTTTTCAGTAGTAACCTGGCTATGAATGCCCACATCTGTTACAACATTCCCTTGAGTTATCCTTAATTAGCAACAGTCCGATGATGAACTAGGAGTTTTTGCGTGGCACTGAGGGTGTCCTGGGAATGTGTATGGAGCATTAAAAGATGAAAAATGAGTAATGGGGAGGAAAACTATAGTGTTGCTTATAGCATGTTTTTTCTTTGCTCTTGTTGACCTTGCACCAGTGAAGCAAAGCACATTCCCATAATCTCTCTGGATGCCCCAAAAGCTGTACTTGGAGAGGTGACCAGGAAATGTTCTGCTGGGAAAACAATCTGAAGCCATACCAAGCTTTATAAATCTGATTTCTAGACCAATTCAAAATACTATTGTCTTTGATCACCAGCAGTCTGGCTTGAAACATCCTGGCTGAAGATTTCCTAAGCTGTCTATTTTTACTTTCTTTGGTGTTTATTCTATTTATGATGGATTGCTAGGATTTCTCAGGCCAGTAAAGAAAGGATAGGTATTTTATTGTATTTTTGCCCCTGCTCTTCATTATTTATCTTTAATTTTGGACACACTGACTTTTCCTGGAAGGTCAGAGGTGGGGAAAAAGAGAGATGAGCATGGGACAGATAAGCTGTCCTAAAGTGGTCAGGAAACTCTTACATGACTGCTAATACCCCTGGAGCATGCAGGATCTGTGGTTACAGCAAATCTCTTTGGTGGTTAATTGAAAAAAAATCCTCCCTCCATATGAAATTAAATGGACATGAATGATTGCTTTCTGAGATGGCCCACTCTAGACTGTCAGGAGCATCTGTCAAATGTGAGGGCATTCAGTCTCTCTCATCTATTGGTACCTTACTCCATCTGCTCATGTTTCATTTTGGGGCAACTAGAGAGGAGCCGTTATGTGATATGGACAGCATTCATTTAACACCTGCTTTTTTCCATGAGATTTTCCTTTTGCTGATAGACTGATTAGTGGTGACTTTGAGCAGGTTCCAGGTGGCAGAAAGCATCTTTTTTGCTGCACAGAGACATTGCTGTACAGCGGCATGGTAGCCACATGAGGTATTGATTGAGGATGTCAGAAACAGCCTCTCTGAAGAGCTTTAATGATGCCAGATGCAAGGGTAATTCCCACTTATCCTGAAGATTGACAGCTTGCACATGACACCAGCCAAACATCACTGAATCACCAGGAGAGCAGACTTCTGAATGATTGCTCCTAGATGTGTTTTCCTTTGGGGTTTCTTATCCAGAAACCGACTTCAGATCTGTTAAACTATAAGAAGGATGTGGCTGTTGTGTGAAGTGATAGCACTCCAGTTTGGAGTATATCTTCTCTCTCTTTCATGGCCACATGTGTTAAAGAGCTTTTAAGAGAATTGTCATTCCTTTTCACTGGATTTTTATCAGCGTCTTTAACAAAACAAGTATGTGCTAGTAGCTTCTAATGGGTCCCAGAGGAAGATTTATGGGAGGAACTTTAACCTAGAAAAAAGGTAAAATCCAGGGCAATGTTTAGTCATTGCATGCACTAGGATTGTTTGACTATTCTGCCTAGTCAAGAGGACATACGTGGGAGCCTTTTACTATGTCTCTATGTATTATATGTAAATGTGATATTATTTTTAAACAGATATATACGAATTATCTTTCTTTATCTCTAAAAAAGTGTTATATTCTGCCCAGCTTTGCTCATTGTTTTTCTTATGTTATGACTCTGTCCTTCCCTACCTCTCTTTCTCTCCTTCCTAATTATATTCTCCTTTCTTTGAAAAGGCTTATTCCTGACAGGTCTGGTTGTATGAGAGCCTGGAAAAGGTTCTTCAAACTCTTCCTAATGCAGGTGGTTTGGAACCATTTATTGGAAGCAAAATCACATATAGCAGTTGGTCACCAGCTATTAGACTCTACATGTGATACTCCCTGTGATACACCAGAGTCTGGGCTGGCTCACTTGATAGAGTAGTCTTTAAAAGGAATAAGGACGAATGATTACACAAATATTTTGTTGCATTCCATAATATTACTTTAGTGCAAGATGGAAATTTTCCTGCTTAATGATTGTATAAGTATCTCTCTTCCAGTGTTGGTAGGGGCTGAGATAGAGAATGATGAACATTTAATAGGAAAAAAAATACTGTTACCCACATCCTCCCTTTTTAGAAAAAGCACCTTAGAAAAAAAGCAGTTGATTAATTTTCAGTTTACCTTTTCTTTAACGTAGCAAACTTCCATTTGAGGTTTAATTGGGACTGTTCTAGTATGCAACAAAAAGTTAGTGGAAGATAAAAGGACATAGCAAGAAAAAATATTCAAAGTGAATAATTTAAGATCACATCCATAATTAATGGCATTTGGAAAGCTTCCTCTAGTGCTCTAATCATATCTCAAAATGTGCTAATTAGAGCAGTTTCGTACAAAACAGTGTATGCAGGTGTTGAACAGCTTTTTTCTGTTCTTTTTTTCAGAAATGTAGCAGTAACTGGTTCTCCTGGCATTAGCACTCACATTTAATAAATGTTTCACCATTTAACATATATTTGACAGCTGAAGAGTGTGCACATAACTATTACCTTGTTAGAATAGATTTGATCAAGAATGCAGAACAAAATCAGATATTTTTAGTACAGCGACTTAAGCTTCTAGTAAACAGTGAAGCTTCCTATAAGGATTCTTTGAGGCTGTAACTAGCAAAGACTGGAAGCTGAAAGGAAAAAAATTGTCTTGAAAGGACAAAGTATCTACATTCATCTACTTGAAATTAATGTTGTCTCAAAGCAGTTCTGATACTTCAGAAAAGCTAATCATTTGCTTACTGCTTGCACTGTATTTCAGTGTTGTTATCTTTTGGCTGAGAAGGATTTTGCTGCTCAGTTCTTAATTTATCTTGGAAATCAATGACAACTGACATCACAGGTCCCTCTCTCTAACCCCTCTCCAAAATTAATCAATATGATCCAGAAAGAAATGAACTGTGCGTTCAGGTCTTTGTGTGTATACATTTTGAATTGTGTTACTTCTCTGCCAGAATGAAACAGGAAAACCTGAGGAGAGGCTTAATGCCCAATTTACTCAGAATGCTCCTGACAGCTCTGCATTACTGAAACAGGAGCTGGTTGTTCAGGCCTGTAGTGTCCAACAAGCAGGTGTGAGAACACTGTCAAATGAGTAAGTCTGAAGCGCACAGATAGTATTTGAAATGAATGTGTCATGACTCTGCAGGATTTGTTTTATGCAATTATTCTAATAAAACATTTTATTTTATTGAGGTTCTACAAAATTTCACAGAATGAAACAAATAGTTCCATAACCATGTATTATCAGTAACTTATTTCCCTTAAAGTTGAGAGCAGAGCTATTCTATTACACGTTGCAGATTCATAAGATACTTTATTGGAGAGCCTGCAGTCTGAAATATTAATCTTGTGAAATTGAACACATGGGTTTAAACCTAAGATACATCCTATTTTTCAAGAGGCTCGGCAGTACATAGTTCCATTTTTCCCAAGCAATCTGTAGAGTTACTGCCGTGTGTGAATTGGCTCTATTTCTGTTCTGTGTTCTCCTTGTTCCTACCCATTAGCATTCAACCCTCTTCTGTCTTCTGCAGATAGATGAATTATTCCCTGAGAACAATTCATTTGACAGTGAAATTTGCCCTTTTTGCATTTGTTATTTCTCCATGAACACACCACAATTTGCATTAATTAGTTTATTATTTGAAATTGTTTGATGAATAGTTTGTTTCAACCCATTTCACTCATGTAGCTAATATTAATTTGAGTGTTTCATCCCAGTGATTTACCATTCAAACTGTGTCCTATTATATCATATGGTGATTGTTCCTGCTCCTTCTCTGGATGACACAACTGGAGTCAATCAAAAACAGAAATATGGTTCATGAAAAGTTTTCAAAGAAAAGTTTAGCTCTATACTCTTACTATTTTCCACAATTACTGTTATTCCTGAATAAACTCTCTACATTTTTACTTTTGTATTTTTCTTTTTTTCCCAGTTTCAAAACTGAAAAAAAGGGATTTAAAGTCTAAAAGTCTCTTTTTTATTTCTTTTTTTTTTTTAATTCCATGTTCAAGGAGATTGAGTAAAATAAATTGGTTGTTTATTCTCTTTGATAAGAAAACATTTTTTCAGTTGAAGACAATTTTTCCTGAAAACATGCTCTTTGCAAAAAATATATTTTTTGAGTGGTCCAAGTTATACATTTTGTAAACATCTTTTGCTTTTCCATGAGGTATGATTCACCAATTAAAAAACATACTTTGCCATATTAAGTAAAATTTTAATGGCTTTCAAATGTCCTTCCACTTCCTCCTTTGTCTGAGAAAAAGAAAAAAATATATATACCATTAGGAAAACTGGGAATATGTGCACAAGAAAGTAAAATAAATTTTCAGCATCTCCAAGAACGATGAATGCTTTCTTTCTGCTCTTTGGGGAGCTCTGATCTCTTGCTCCAAACTTCAGGTAAACTTTGGAGTAGAATGACCTTGTTTCTGCTAAAATAGGTTTTACATCTCTGTACAGATGCAGTCTGAAAAACATCATCTCAGAATGCACAGAAAGCTGTGGTGTTCATCTATACTCACAAATACATAGTACCCCGAAAGAAGCAGAATGATGTAGTAATATATTGGGGATTAGAGTAATAATGAAATCCACCACATTTTAATGTTCATAAAGGGTGTTAGAAAACAGAAGTTGAGTACGGTTCTTTGAAAAAAGGAAAAGATTGGGTAAAGGACTTCCTTAGACGTAGATTATTTTTTTAAACAAATCTCGGAAAAAATGGGAATGTTCCAGCATATAATTATATGTATTCTCATCCTAATCACTTAAAGGGTTCAGCAAATTTGACCAAGAAACCATGGAGTGTTTATTCATGGCAAAATCAAGGAAAGGCAATGATGGGACACAAAGGCGAAAGCGGAAGGAAATGGCAGTATAATTAATGCCATCAGCATGTTTTTATAGAAGATAGATTCTTTCAAGCAGAGAGTTCAGTTTTTGAGATCTCTGATGTGTTCAGTGAATGTTTCTCTGTGATATAATACATCCAAGGCATTTTTGAGACAGGTAGTATACTGACACAGTGTTCTGATGAGAAAATTACCACTAAACAAAATGAAGAGAGCCCACAGAAGCAGGGTAGGGACTGAGAGGAAATTTAAAGTTTGAGTCACAGCTCTAAAATTTGTTTCTGGGAACATGCTGCCATTGTTTATTCTCGACTAGGTCTAATCTAGGAGGACTGGACTTGTAAATACCACATTTATATTTCTGATGACACAGAATTAGTAAATGAATAACAATGATAAATTGCACATGGGAAATAAAAGCTGCTCTGGATCATTTACAGAAGTAAACAAGCACATACTTTAACACAAATGTGTTTGTGTCCTTATCCTACAATACAGCTGTATTGCCAGGTATCCAGAAAGTCTGTCAGTCTTAGGAAATGGAGCTTCATCCTTGGAATTAATAACTGAGGAGCCCCAGACCAGTGAAACAACATCAGAGCGTTGAACATGAGTGGCCATTTTGATGTAGCTAAAGCTCAATACAACTTCTGAAGAACTGACTGGGGAATATCACATATGAACAAGGAAGTACTACTTTTTCAGTTGTCATAGCATGAAGAAGGCCTAGCATGTTTCTTTCTAGCTGTTTCAATTGCTTAAGTGAGAGTTATAACTGCTGTTATGAGTCACGAACCTCTGGCACTAATGATACGCTCTTGTTTTGAGTTCTAATAGTCATCCTTCAAAAAAAGTTATGAAGGAATGAAAAGGATTGAGAAAAGAATAATAGAAAAATAAATTATTCTAGGGAAAAACTGAGAAAATTGTATCTGTTTAGTGCATCAAAGAGAAAATTAAGAGGTGATCGTGGGAAGAGATGGCTTATTGTAGGTGGTATTTCTGTCAGAAAGATGAATCCATGAGATTCAGGATCTTGAAGCTAGACTTAGGTAAATTAGAAGAGAGAAATTAATCAGTGGAACAACTTTCCTCCAGTTATGATGGGTTCTCTGTCACTGACAACTTCTAAATCAAGCCTCAGTGTCTTTATAAAAGATATCTAAATGTTCAAAATAAGATAAAACTCCCAAGAAGTCATTTACATGAGATTTTTGGCCCACTGTATAAAGGGAGGAGAGGAAAAAGATCTCCATTCTTAAAACAGGTCCACGGGACTTTCATTTGTAGTTTACAAATGCTATTGGTATTGAAGTCTTCAAATCCCTTTGACATATGTGTACAAAATGCACTACTGTCCATGTTACTACAGGGAATTTGAATTGAATCTCAGAAAATTATAAATGTGATCATGTCTCTAAGCACTTAAGATGGAGATCTGTTGGCAAGGCACTTACATCAAGTCTTCTGGAGCATCAACAAGTCAAAGAACCTGAGTGATGACAGCCACAATCTAAACAGTTTTATCAGTGTATCCAATATTGTCTGAGAACTGTGGACCTCATGGAAGGCTTTTCTTGTCAGCAGTGAGCCAGGCAGCTTGCTGAAGAAATTCTGTCTTCATGGTGGATATTTCTGTGCTGAAATGCCACAGTGGGATATTGTTTGTATGGATGAGAAAATGCAGTTATTTCTGATAAAAGTAATGGCTCAGCACTGCATGCTGCTTTGTCATAAACTTCTTTGGCTAATGTATTTTTCTCCTGGTCTGGGGTTTAACATTTTAACATGTTTCTGAAATTAGGTGCATTGAAAATGTTGATAGAAAACAAGAAGTCCAGCATCCAAGCAGAAGAGTATTTAGGGGTGACTGGAAAATACCCAGGAACATTCCCTGAGGTGTCTCTTTTGTAATTCAGAGTAGAAATCTGTCCATGTTCAGAAAAAAGAGAATGGGCAAGCCTATCTGTGCCAGCAGGCATCAGAAATGCTTGCATCACCTCCATTTCTCAGACCTGTCAGAACCAGCCAAAAAAGGAGGCAAGGGGTATTACCAGCTAACATGGCTTTCTGGAGTATCATTGTATATGAGGTATCTATTTGTATATGAGATATCTATTCTATTTGCTTTTGTAATTGTAGAAATGGGCTGGAAACAAGCAGCACAATAAGTGAGGTAAAGTCATATAGTGCAACTACTTCTCATGGCAGAAAAAACCAGAACTACTTTTATCCAATATCTGCCTTGACTGTGGTGTCTACAGCTAAAATACTCTTTTTTTTTTCATTGCTTCCTTTAATTAAAAAAAACCTCCCTGACTCTCTGGGCCACATCTGTGAGGAGAGATTGGTTTTGGATGAGGAGCATATTTTGCTCTTTCATCCTTTTCAAAAACCAGAGTTTATTTTCTTTCTGTTTGCCAATCAGCATGAAAAAGCTTTTGTAGCTCTTAGTGCACCGGAAACAAATACGAAAAAACCCAGAAAGCTTCAGGCAGTTTAAATGTGGGGGAATGCAATGCTGATGTAAAGCTGCAGCAGATGTACAACTTAATTAGATGTTAATGAATAGACAGATGTGTAGAAGTGAGCAGCTCTGAGGGTGTGGAAGGAAGCAGAAATATGGGGCAGTAAACACTTTGATGTTGCCTGGGTAAAGGTACATTTTAAAATTCCTCTGCTTGCTGCTATTTCTTGTATCCAGACTGGATTTTCCTATCACTGTGTGGCAGCAAATCATTTTGTTTCTTGCTGGTACAGTGAGGGAAACTGAAACATGAACTTTCCTTCTCACAGCCGTGCTTTGGGTTGCTTCAGTTCTCCCACTCCTGGGGAGAGTTTGCAAACCTGAGGTGGCAGAGACCCATGTGGGAAAATTTTTGGCAAATCTTTGGTGTCAGAATTGTGAAGAAATTTAAGGGGTCCAGTCTCAGATGGAGATTGCAGGAAGATAGATGGCTCCTCATCCTGTACTTCTAGAGATGCATGCTGATCATGTAAGAGTATTCTTTGTACAATGATTTCTTTGGAAATATATGCGGATTAACTTCTGTGGAAGTATAATCTAATTGAGCTCTAAGTATTTGGATTAATGGTCTGACTATTCTTCTCTGTGTCTGCCTGCCTCTCTATCTGCCTTTTGATCTATCTACAGTATTTTTAGTTTCTCTGCTGAAGTGGGACTCCTTAGCAGCTCCTCTGTTTGAAGCCACTATAACTTCACTATGACAAAGTAGTATTATTCCTGATAATAACTTTTTTTGTACTTCACAGTGCTTGAATGCCTCAGCGCCCTTTTTGAAACCCATTATCTCCAATGCACCTTTCCTTGACCCTTTCATTTCATTAGCACCTGCCTGTGGTACCAGTAATTCTTTGCTAATTTTGGAGCAGGGAGTACCTCTGCATATTCTGAGGCAAATTTTGAGGCTTTCACAGGGCAGAGGAAGATCCTAGATTTGGTGTGAGATATTTATACGTGGTATTCACACACCTGTCTTCCTCACCCCTGCCTGCCCATGGTGCAGATGCTCATACCCTACCTCTCACAAATACTGGCTTGCTGCAGGGCTGGCTCAGCGTGGAAGCTGAAGGGCAGAGTCAGGTGATGGAGGGATGAGGACATGCAAGACGCCGATTGAACGCCTAAACTGGAGCTACACAGGATTTTGAGGCACATTAGTGTTTTACTGAAGTAAAAAATATCAGGTTTGATGGTCTATCAGATGGATCATTCTTGGACATGACAAGTATGTCACAGTAAATAGATTGCATACAAGAGGAGCGTAGCTGATGTGCTTAGCTAAAATATTTAATAAAATAATAAATGTTGTATATGTTTTCATACCTAACCTTGTTCATGTACAACATCCTAAGAATTATTAATGAGTCAAAAAAGTTTACTAGAGCCTACATTTCTACATTACAACGTTCTTCTTTGTAAACTCTACTTTTTTTTTTTTAAAAATCATCTGTTTATGCCTGCTGCTTGGTATCCTTTTTATTGGTTTGTTAGACATATCAAAGACTGCCAGTTCATAGAAATGATCTGGCAAAAGCAAGTCCTTTGAGGAGCAGGTGAGGGAGTGGGGGTTCTTTAACCTGGAGAAGATAGAGAAGAGGAGGCTCTGCATTATCTACAACTACCTAGAATGAGGCTGTAGCCAGGTGGGGATCAGCCTCTTCCCCCAGACAACCAGTTGATAGGACAAGAGGACACAGCCTCAGGCTGCACCAGAAGAGTTTCAGGTTGGACATCAGGAAGAATTTCTTCACAGAAAGGATAGTTAAACATTGGAACTGCCTGCCCTGGGACCTGCTGGAGTCACTGTCCCTGCAGATGTTTAAGAAAAGACTGGACGTGGCAAGTAGTGCCCTGTTCTAGTAGACAAGGTGGTAATCAATCAAAAGCTGGACTCGATCTCAAAGGTCTTTTCCAACCTAATTAATTCCGTGACTGTGATTCAGTGTAAAAGGCAGGAATTCCAATGTATTGGTTACTGCCAAGCAAGCTGAGTTATTCATGTTTATTAATTCTCCTAATTCTGTTATTATCACTCATTTTTCAGCAGAGTATGGAAAAAAATAATCTGCTGTACAAAGTAGGTAATATGTAACAAAAAGACACTGTTTAAAAAAAATCTTTCCCATCTTTTTTATCCCTTGGTCTTTTATCAGATGTGTAGGCAAGAAACCAAGAGATAAGCATCAAGTTAATTTATTGCTGTATCATTTTTCCTCCTCTCTTCTCTCCAGACTTCGCACAGCTGATTCATGCCTGATGCTAAGGAGGTATTGTTATTGTCTTTTGGGAGAAGCAGAGTGAGAACTGTAGAAGTAATGCATTTTGTCTGTAAGGGAAATAAAATCCATAACGATTTAAAGAATCCAACAGAGAAAAAGAACAAGCTGGGATCCTTCTAGGAACCTCATATTCAGCCAGGAGCATTTGTGTTCTATTTAAAAATGCAGAAGGAGCATTGACATCTAGTGTTTGTTGCAGTATTTTACTAGAGAGATTTAATGGTCCACAATTCAATTTGAAGTGAAAGTATCCCCCCCAAATGACTCTTTATAAAGTCTTTTGGAGACTGAAGTCAATATCTATGGGCCTTTGGAGATGCAGCAATTGATTACCTGTCCAAGTCAATGAGCATTAAAACCCAAAGAGATTCAGAAATGCACTTCACTGTTGCAAAACCTCACCTCTGATGTCTCTGATGCACAATGACTGGTCTATGCTGAAGTTCAGTATATAAATAAAACAGCTTGTTCTAAGACCTAACTGAAGTTTTGTAACATGCAGAAAACTATAAGTTAACATCTTCTGCTGTAATGTTGGTATGCCTGGATGTATGCCTTGAGGACATTCTTGGTGCAGGATGAACATAAAGTAGACCAGATTTTGGAGCCACTTCTTCCTTTGCCAACACTGTCACCCTTTGTCCCCTCAGCTTGTGGAATAACATCACCTGATCTTCTCAAAGCTCCTTTCAACCCAAAGACCTCTTCCAGCAGTACATAAGAATCTCTTCATCCCATCTAAAATCAAGTGAATTGAGCAATTACTTTGTGATTCTTAGAAAGGCAGGAGCTCTTTAAGAGAGCCAACAGTTTGTGACTGAAAAGGAGGGAGAACTGAGTTTCCAACTGTAGCTGCATATGACAAGTAAACTGTGAGTGACAGAAACTGAGACTCAGTAGGGGAAGTAGTTGATTCAAGCTTTTGGGAAATAAAAACACTTCTTTGGGGAAACTCCTAACTTCCTGAGTTTAAGATCTAGGTTTTACAACTTACCTGAAACACATCATCTATCAACACTAAATTGGGGATTACTGAGCTAAGTGAACTGGAAGTGGATAATTTCTTGGAAATCTGATGTCATGACTTTAATTTCATTCCCTTTTCTGCTGACTCTCATAACTGAATTCTGATGATAAGAAAGATTTCACTGAAGGGGAACTCAAGAGGTCTTTTAATTATGAACTTTCATTCAGTATCTGTTGTACCTTATGTGAATGTACTTACCATTCCCAAGAGGAATTTGTCTGACAGTTTTCTATTAAAATCCCATAGATGATGGAGTTTCCACAGACCTGGATGACAATATTTTAGATGTTCAAACAAAATTTTCCTATCATGTTTCCTACTGTAATTTCATATCTGCAATGTGTATGAACTGTGTGGCATGTGCTAATGAACGTCACACCTATAGTATGTCCTGTGTGTAAAAGCATGTGAGCTGCACTGTTTCCCAAATCACACTTTCAGAGCTCTGTGTTTCAGAGAGGTGTCAGGCTTTCTGCACAGTACTGGCTCATATTAAATTGCTTCTTGTTTATACTTAGCTCTTAAGCTAAGTGTAAACATAAGCGTATGCCAGAAACTGCTCTTGTTTCTTGGGAGACCTAGCCGAGTTATGGTTGTTTCTGTAAGAGGCTTAATGATACAATGAAATAGGTATTGAAAAGGCTAACTTCAATATAAAAACATAAGGTATTTTGTTTTAGTGAGAGAAAAACCTAGGTAACTTTGTAGTACACCAGCGTGAGTTTGGAAATGTTCTAAAGTGTGTAGCTGAGATCTTGCCCATCTTTTAAGAAAGGTAGCAAGTACAGTCTGGGTTATAGGCTAATCAGCTGGCCTTTGGCCTCCAAAAAGCTGTTGACCATATCCTGATGGGAGCTCTTTCTGAGCACATAAAGTACCAGAAAGTAATTTGAAGAAGGCAGCATGGATTTACCAGGCTCAAATTTGTGCCTTCTAGGGTGGAATGACTGATGTGGATGAAGGGAGAGGATTTTGTCGTTTGCAGAATGTGTCATTTATCACAGCCTTCTACACACTGCTCCATAGCATCCTGATAGCCAAACTGGAGATACATAGACTAGGAGGTATTCTACAAGGCAGTTGATGAGATATGATTTAGAAATGCATGCGGAAATGTGCATGAAATACACATGAAAGTATTAAATGTGACACACTGCCTTTCTCACAAGTGGTTAGTAACATTTGTCCTTTGCTTTCTGTCTGCTGTGTCAGAGAAATTTAAGGACAAATAAGGGCTTTGTTTTATTAGAATAATCACTTGATTACTAGTATGAAAGTGAGTTAAAGAAGAATATATGTTGATTTTATTCTTGAAATATATGATATTCCTATTGGATTTGTTACATTTCTTGCATCCAGAGAGCTGTTTATTGCTTTTCTTTTTAGTTACTTTTTGATGAGGTAATCAACAAATATGTCGTAAGTGGACTTACGCTATGATTTGAGATATTAAATAGCAGCAGCAATCCAGCTTCAGAAGTCCCTTTTTTATGAAGATAAAATCATAGATAAAGAAGACATTTTCTTTCTTCACTTAAATATATGAATTTTAAAAATGCTGAAAAATGACAGTGAGAGAAGAAAATTCAGTACTTCAGAAATATATTTTGAGGATTTTATTTCTTGGATTGTTGTTTCTTATCTTTCCCGGACAGTTCATGCATGAACTCTGTTTTATTCCAGGGTGAGTTCTACTTGAAGGTTTCAAGAGCTAAGCCAGCCAGCCCTTTCATGCTGATTTCTCCATCTTTTTTAAACTAAGAAAATAAAAAAAATATCCAGATCCATTTTTGCACGTGTCCTGATCCAGTGGGTAGTTAACTAATTCAGTTAAATACACATTGAACTTTAAATGCAGTTATAATCACACTGATTCATTATGATTATTCATATGCCTAAAAGAGAGATAAACAGGACTAAACATATTGCTAAATCAGGTGTGTCATCTGTCTCAAAGTTTTAAGCTGCTGCTTCAGTTGGGAGAACTTTGGGAATCGCAGTGTCCCAGAAATACTTGATATTGCTGTACACACAGATCTGGGTTGGCCTGCTGGAATTTTACTGATTCAACAACAGCTGAAGGCTTTTAATAGGCAAAGGAAGGAGGTCAACCATCTCCAAACGCTTTGGTTGTTCATCACTTCTTACAGCTCAATGAAAAGTGTATGTTGTATTTTAGTTTTGGCAGTTGGACTAGCACAAAGAAATTTTTTGTTTTTTAGAGTAGAAATAAGTCCAAAAATATTTTTACTTATTTAGTATTTTGATGTGGAACATGGAAAGTTCATTATCAAATCAGGCCCTCAGTCTTATAATATGATGACATTTATCTTCTCTAGATACAGTCAGAATTTTTAACATGAAACTATTTGTTCATGGTGGGGAGATAGCAGGTGGCAGTGAAAATGAAATGAGGTTTACTTTGGGTAATATTTCAAGTACAAAAGAGGAAATTCAACTGAAGAATAAAAAGTTTAACTTATAATCTGTCCACCATGGACAGGTGTTTTCCTCTGTTCTGTTTTGTTTGTTGAGGAAAAGGAGTGCTAAATACTTGTCATTACATTTGTGGTTTATCAGCCAAATCTTTGTCTTTGCGAAGCACCTAGAGAAAGCAAGATTAACTGATTTCTAAGGGCAAAATAAAAACATAGATATGAGGTATGATATGTCATTGAAATTTCCTGGGAATGCAGGTAGCTGATCAGGGAATTTCACATAGTATTCTTTCCTGAAAGTAAATCAAGAAAGTCAATGAAATTGAATTTAGCAGATAATTTTTGACCTCTGGAGATGGAAAAGACTCAAGAAATTGTTGTCTTTTCCAAACGGACATAATTGGTCCTCAACCCAGGAAATAAAAAAGATTAACTAAAGAGCCAAATGTGCTAGCTATGTGACAGCTGCATAGCTGAATGTTCCCAGCCAAATCCTCTTTCTTTTCTTTGGACAAAATGTGATTTTGGCTATGTGGGACTTTGGAAAGCTTGATGTTGAAGAGGCATAGCAGCTCTGACAGAGAGCTGGATTTCTGCAATAGTGAAAGGCTACACAGGTGACCCTTAGGTGTTCTCTAACTTTTTGGTCCTAGAGGCACTGTTGCTCCTGCAGAGGTGGTAGGTCTAGTGAGAAGCTGAGTAGACAGCTCAATTCATTTTTTTTCCATGAAAGTTTTTTGGGTTGCACAAGCAACAGAAGCGACTATTCCTCCTGCCATGCTTAAAAAGCTCTGAATCTTGATACACACATCAGTCATGAACCGACAGCAAAGAGCCCAAAGGATGAAGGGGAGGATGCTAGAGCATTTAGTCACTTGTATCTTTGCTGTCAGCAGAAGAGGAAAAGCTGGAAATACTCATAAGTGATTCTTTCTAAAAAGAAACCTGGTTTAACTTCTTGGAGAGACAGGCACACCAGGTATGCCTGTGCATCTCAAGAAACCTCATTTTTTTTGTCACTACCCATCCCAGAAGTAAGGAACTCTTATTTATCCTTGTTTCACTGACCTAAGACAAAAAAGTCTCAGTGATTTGACCAGTGATGCCCAAGGAAATTTATGATAGAGTGAACAGTTAAACCCAGCATCCATATCCCAGACTATCTTGTTTACCTGTAAACAATTGTTTCTTAGTGAATTGATTAACAGGCAGAGTTCTGTTTAGCAGCCATAAAGCTGCCAGCTTAAACAAGTTAATTACAGGGACAGAGCTCCACCTGCTTTTTTCATGCCAGACATTACAAACTCTAGTAAATAGAATAAACATGTATATCTACAATTACATCCACTGATAGTGTTTTGCAAAGCGATCCAGTTCAATTTGTCTTGAGTCAGGAATGTATCTGCTTGTTAGAGGACTTGCTCTTCACCACACCCTGTTTGCTACTGTCATAAATGTGTGACACACAAGAACAAGGTGAGAATGAGCTGAATTTCCTCTCTCTGACCTCCTAACATCATCTAACATGGGATAAAGGTTAATTAAAATCACTGCCACTTGACTGAAGTCAGTATGTAGCAGCTTCTCTAGTTAATGTTAAAACCATCAGATAAAAAAACAAACAACACTGGAGATCGGAGTTAGTAATCCACATGTGGTGGGGGTACATTTTACTTCTGAGAAAAGAAAGTAAAAAACCAAAGGACAGGAAGAAAGATTCTGTTAATTTCAAGTCTGTGACAGTGGTTGTAAAATCTCTGTGTATGTATCAGCTGAACTGTGGGGTGACCAGTGGGAAGCTGATGTGAGGTTTGCTTGTGTAGTATCCCAGTACTTTGAGCACTGGGATCTTGCTTGAAGAAGCACACAAACATCCCAGTTCTTATTAAAATCAATTGTCCAGGAGGGGAAGATGGCACCTTGTAACAAAATGCCAAAGCTGGAGAAAGATGAGGAAGGAATAGCTAATGCAAACCAAAAACCAAACCGATGGCTGTTTGCTACAGGGAGAGAATTTCCCATTCAAATCACTGCAGATAATTTTACCTCAGCTCTGAGCTGTTGATCGTTAAGTAGAACAAAGTGACTTCAGTAGAAGATTAAATATCAGATTACGTCTTGATATGAAAATTATTGCAATGTTATCAGGATCACTGTGTACATTAACTCATGCTGCTGGCGAATGTTTGCACAGTAGTCAGACTTCTCCCTCACGGGCTTCACAGATTTAAACCTCTCTTATTCTTAGCCTTCCTCACAATTCCTACTGAAATATATAACATATAATTCTGGAAAGCATTTTGAAATACAAAATTAAGCCTAAATTATGCAAATCAATTAAAATTAAAGACCCCTGTCATTTTGCAAAGCTAGTAATTAAGGCTTTTTCTTCTTTTTTCTCCTCCAGACTTTGAAAATCTGTGCAAAAGTTTCAGTCAGTGGGGATCCAAGGGCTTTCAGGCAAACAGAAATCCTTAGGAAGGAGCACTTAATGTAGTTTCTTCTCCATCCTCCTTTCCCATCCCAGAAGAGACAGACCCATTCAGAACTGCATTCATCAGCTCTGGAATGAAACTGGTGGTGGTAGTTAACTGTTCTAGAGCTGTAAGAGAGGAATGGTACTGTTCTCCTTGCTGCAGGATGTGGCTATGTTTCACTCACCCGAGATATTGAGACCCTGGGAGTTTTCTGAAAGCCGAAGATATTTTGCTATGATGACAACTTCTGAAAAAAGAAAATGTTCTCACAGATATGTAAAAACCAGTTTGCATGTCTCCAAGAAGAGTTAAGGAGTGATTTCAGGTTTATGTATGCTTGTTTACTCCTGCTCTTTCTCTGAAGAGATCAATTCGGACTTTTAACAAGGTGGACTTTGAATTAGAAATCACAAGATTATTTTCTATAGTGCTTCAGAAAGGAAAAAAAAGGAAACTCCAACATGTATGGAGAAATGACAAGTCGCAGTTGTCTAAAGCCTTAGGAGTTTGAGGGCTAAGTCTAGTTTGCATGTGAAAAGTTGTCACAAACATATGGTTAAAGAACTACAAATTATTTAAGGTGGCAAGAATGTCAGCACCATTATAGTCTTGAGAGGTAAATGGCTGCATATCCATTTTGGGATATAGTCAACGTGCAAATTCTTCTGAACAGAATCAAGAATTTAACAAAGTTACTGATTCAGGATGGGGCTTAACTTACAGGTTTGGTAGCTTTTCCATCTCTGTTTCCACAATTTGTTGCTTATTCAAAAATCTCTCTATATTCACATTATGTCCTTTCCACTGCAAAGTCTGAGTGTTTCATAAGAGTGTGTCAGTCTCAGTTTATTCTTCTTAATGTCCAATCACATCCGCTCAATTCTCTTGTATTTGTTTCTTCTCTTCTTTGACAGTCCAACAGATATTTTTTTTTCTCCCTCTCTTTGTCAGCTTCTATGTTTGGGATTATTCTGATCTTACAGTGCCTTAGTCCAAGATTCTTTACAGGCATGCATTGAGATTTTTATTCGTAATGTGTTCTTAGCCTTTCTGGTCCCTCTTCATGAGGCCAGACCTGGGTGTTGACACCTTCACAGTAAATTAAATCTATTAAAGTTGGGTATTGATGCTCTGTCAAAAGAACAATTGTTTCCTGGAAAGGAATTTATCCTGAACTACAGCATTTGAAGGTTTTGGGAGGGCTTCCTGTAATACTTTTTATCATAAATCACCTTTTTTTTTTTCCTAGTTCTCCTTTTTTACCTCTGGTCAATAGGTATTTATTTAAATGGAAATTAAATCAGATTCTGCCTCCTCTCTGTTGGCTGCCTCACAAAAGCAACTCTGTCAAAATTCATTTGGCAACCCAAACTATCCCCTATGTGGTCATCATCAGAGCTACTCAAATTTGCTTTTAAGCCTGCAAAATGAAAACATGGAATATATTACTTTTTCAAAAAAAACTCCCAAACATTATCTTGGATCTGGTTTCTACTCTTAAATCCTGCCTTATTCACATACATAGAAAACATGTTGTTCCACTGAAAACTCATGTACTTAGTGCACCATGTGTGCTGCATAGGTAACCAGATTTAAATGGAAAACATAAATTACTTGATCAACCACAGAAGACTTTAATAAATCTGGGTTCAACTCTGACTTGGCAATAGATTTCGTTTTGTGGCCTTGGATGACTCCCTTGCTTTGTCAACTTCTACTCCTCTGCAAGAGACAGTTTTGTTGCCAAAGGTTTGCTACCTTCCCACAGCATTGTAAATAAAAAGCACCACTGAAAAAGAGACTTTGAGGTATTTCTGTGAGCAGTGACTATCTAATTAGGCAGAGAGGTGAAGTTAATATTAATTTGCCATTAATCAATGGCATACTGATACTTCTAGAAATCTCAGTGCCTGTAATCCAGCATAGCTCATAAAAAAAAGATTAAAGTCCCACAGTGAATCATGGAGAGCCTGTGCTTCTTTATCCTGCTTATTTCTAAGAGTCATCCTTCTCATCACTGCATGATTTAAAAGAAAAATTGGCACACATGGTGGTTGGTTCAGATAAAGGTATGCTAATCACTGACTGGTTTCAGTTTGTAAAAGCTGTTAGAAATTTCATCCCTGGTATGTGGCTTTGGAAATGAGGATGATTTAATTGCAGGTGGGGCACAGAAACTCTAATGAAAGCAAACCACATTCTTAGGTAACAAAGGACAAATTACAAAGGATTTTTTTTTCTTTTTTCCAGTGGAAGATGAGGTCATAGTTAGGAGAAAAATGGCTCTGAGAGATAGATGTCTGCAGTAATAGACTGGGGGCTTATCAGAGTGCCAAGCTGCAGCAATGGGGATTTTTGAAGTAAGTGTATGGTTGAGATGCTTGTCCAAATGCTGAGTGAGAAAGCAACCTCTTGTTGAATAACGTCAGTACAATTTTAAGTGAAATAAATCTAGCTCTGGTTAGAAGCTAGAACTTCAGGTTTTCCCTATGAAAACAGTTCTCCAGTTCTTTTGATGAGGACTACGACAGGAGCATCTAAAAATAGTGGAGTAAGATGAGAAGTAAAAGGGCAAAACATCCCTTGAGTACGGAACTTCTAATATGTCTTGGGTTTCTGTCCTTTTAAGATGGGGATGGTTTCTTACACTCTTTAAAGCACACTGTCAACAGAAATGAACCACTATCACTTTTATGATTAATCCTATAAAGATCCATTAAGAAACAGGCTAAAGTGACAATCTTAGTCTCCTATTTAAAATTTGCGTGCAAATGCTATTGTGCCTGTACGTGTGCATATAAATATTATTATTCTTGGGCTGATTTGCAGTTTATTGCATGGAAAAAGCTAACACACAAATGTTACTGACATTTACTAAACTTTCTTCACAGAGATAAGGAAGTTCTTATTTCACCCTTGACTGAGAGAAGCTCTTTATTCCATCAGCCTCACTGATTTTATGCTGAAATTCCACAGGCCAGTTGTATCCTCAGCAGACATCAGCCTGACCTGCTCCATTGCATCCCCAAAGCGCTGTCAAACTGATGGCTGTTACTGAGTTTCTGAAAAATTCGAAAATATGCTCCTGGAGATTATTGTAATTTATGTGGGCTGCACTTTCTAATCCCTGTCTAATCCCAGATGAGAAGTTGCTCTTTCCAAGGTACATCCCTTACATCACACTGTGCCTGGGAGCCATCTGCTGTTGATGGCTGGGATGCCCAGTTGACACCTTTACATTTCCACTTTAAAGAGACAGCATTAGCCTGCGATTTCACCTGAGTTTTCTTTCCTGTTTGTCATGTCAGCTGTGGCCTTCCCCATTTCATCTCCACATGCCTTTGTCTTTAGCTACTTCTAAATGGGCATAAAATACTGGCTTTGCTCGTAAAACGCACTCAGTGCTACAGATGAAAATATTTTGTTGCTTTCTACGTGGTTATTTTGCAATTGGTTGCTTTTTGTTTAATATTTTTGTCTCTATTAAGTGAACATGATTTCTGATATTATCTTTGTATCTTCCTTTTGATTCTGGAGAACCTCTTTCACTCAGTAAATTATTTCCTGCTCTTCAAGGAGGTGTTAGTGTACCAGAGACTAAATGCACATTTGGGCGTGCATGCATCTGAAAAAAGGCTGTGAGTGCTTACTGCACCAGACTTGAAGCAATAAGCTTCAAACCTCTTCTCCAAACCAAACCAAATTCAAGGAAGAGAGAGAGAGGAAGGGTGATACCTTATTTTAAGGTGACATTCTTTATGTCTGCGCCTGTAAAGACATCTGAACATGGAACTGCTCAGAAGCCATTTCTGTAACTGTACAAGCTTTGCTTAACTTGTAACCAGGAAGATCAACACTTGAACTTTAATTTATGATACTCTTTGAGTTAGTGTCACTAGTGAGGTCTTAATTTTAAGGTAATTTAGAAAATTTTTCTAAAATGTTGTGATTTCTGGATGCATTTACAGTCTTTAAAATAACTACATTGCAGGAAAGAAAAAGACAAAGCCTTTACAAAAGGACAAGCTGCTAAATCAGTCACTTCAACAATTAGGAGATTATAAAATTTAACTTTTTCAAAGGTGTCTAACTTACCCAGTGCCAGATGAATTTTCTTGGGGGCGACAAAAACCCCATTCTGTAGTAATTCAAAACTGTAAATTTTAAAGTTTTATTCCAAATCAAGGGGTAGGAATGGAACTTCTTCTGAAATCTTATGAGAAATTACCAACATATTTTAACCTGTGTTTTAGAATAATTCTCGGCTGAAATAATTAAAGTGTAAACTGTGATCCACATAGGAAGTGAAACATAGATTTAGAAGAAACATAAAGATTTTAGTTATAGGCTAGCTGTGTTGAAATTAGTTAGAATAGGAAGGAATTTGGGCCCAGGTAGAGTTAATTAAAATAGTTAGGAGAGCTGGACCTCAAATGGGTTTTAAGATGTTAGTAACTGATTACCAAATAACTGATGATCTGTCATTTTTATGTTTGTTTAGCTGTGCTTAGAACGAGGAACAGAAACATTGATAAGCTGGTGTAGGGAACAAGGACAATTACCAATTTCCTCCCTTGGTGGGAACCTGTTCAAAAGTCACACAAGAGGAAACTTGTAATCATTAAATCACTAAAGTAATTAGGATTGTTAAAGTTCAGAGAGGCGAAAATGTCAAAATGAGGAAGATGAGTTACTTCATCTTTTTAGGACCACTGACCCAATTCAAGACCACCGACTCCATTCAGGACACACACTACGCATGCTTAATGACATTTAAGCTCATTTCCATACGAAGCGGAGAATGGGAGGTGTTAATGTTATGAATATGCATTTGTATTTTGGATATTCATAATTTTTGTTAATAAAAAGCTTTGTGTTTGCTTGGATCGGGACCCTGCATCTTAGGGAGCTATCCCGCACAGTGCCTGGCGCCAAATAAAACATGCACTTTCTAACTCTAAACTGTTAGAGAGTCTTTGTCCGTCTCAGTTGGATATCGATATTAGATCGATATTCAGATTTTTGGTAAATCAGAAGTTCAGACCATAGTCAAAGTAAAAAATTAATATTCAAACCCTGGAAATTTCTTTCCTGGGAAATTATTCAATTTTGAAATTCCATCTTCTCTCCCAGTGATAGTAAATGTTTCTACTCTAAGGTTCAGATTAAAAGCAAATTATAAAATATTTTGTTTTAGAAATATTTAGATGATGTTACTGAAACCTTAATTTTGATAACATTCAAGTTGTCCCTTTCCATTTTATCATTGAAAATGTTGTGTATTTCTATTTCTCTTGACACTAATCCATCCCCGCACAGGGAAGATATGTTAGCTTTCTTATGCTCACAGACATAGCTGATATCCCTTTAGAAGCTCTTATTGTTGTCCTTCATGTTCCTCATCAGATTAAATCCTAGTTGTGCTTTGGCTTTCCTGATCCCAACCATCCCTGCATGCTCTGACAGAGCCATGACATTCCTGTCAGGGCATCTGACTCTGCTTCCACCTTCTGTACCTTTCCATTTCATGTTTCAGTTTAGTCAGGAGCTGCTTGCTCATCCGTGGTGGTCTCCAGCCACCTGTGCTCCATTTGCTGCTCATTGGGATGGACCATTCTTGAGCTTGGAGGAACTGATCCTTGAAGACCATCCAGCACTCCTGGACCTTTCTTCTCTCTAGGACAGTCTCCATGGTATTCTTCCCGCAGGACCCTGAATAGGCCAAAGTCTGCTCTCCTGAGGAGAACCAGCATATAGTTAGATTTTTGCTATTAACACTGTTTTTAAACATAAAATCTTGTCTGGAATGTATTCTTTATAGTCAATCAAACGATACATTTCCCTATTCAAAAAATGTTAATTTGCGCATTATGTTGGGGAAATGTTTTTGTTTTGCATATCATTATAATTATAAAAATAAATTTGGCAAGGTAAAATTGCAGGTGTTAGATTATGTGGTTCAGGTGAAACAACCCAGTAGTTTCCATCAAATATGGACTGAGAAATATTTTTATTTATCTAGAAACTCTTTTTGACTTATAAAAATTTCAGTTAAATTTTATTGCCTGTATCTGTTAGCTACATCTTTTTCTTCACATAAATATATTTCTTTGGCGTCTGATGGAATGGAATCCAGTTATAGGTGGATGGAATTTGAATGGATTTGGATGGAATTCCACAGCAACTGTCAGGTTAGATGATTCTGTAACAAATATCTGAGCCAATTTTTTTTTCAATTGTGGCGATCTGTTTACCCATTCCTTTTCTAATCCCACATTGTTCCCACCCCGTTCCTTGTCCTTATCCCTGGCCACTCCCTCGGGCTCTCCCTATTGTTTCCTGTACCCCAACTCCACCCACGTACCGCCCCTGAGCCCCTGAGAAAAAGCCCCTGCACCTGGATCACGAGGTCTCTCTGCCTCTGGGGGTTGCCGGGATGAGATGTGATTAAAAGTCTTCTTAAACCCTCATGCGAGACCCTTCTCACCTCCTTTGCCATCACTGGTGGTAAGGGTGACAGCTGCTGGAGCAAATCCGCGGAGCCGTCTGAAATGGACTGCGGGAGGGCGACAATGGTCATGCTGTCCTAAGCAGCTCTGCTGAGCTCTCAGGGAAAGCTGCAGCTTGCTAAACCAAACCTAGCACTACAACATTCAACCTCTCCAAACTTGGAAGCCTGGGAAACAAGGTTCAGAAAGGTTTTGTATCAAAAATCTTTTATCATTATGGCTGCCATCTTTCCCAGTGCCTCTTGTCATTTGCAGAGAGATTATGCCTGATGTGGAATCTCCTGCAGAAGTCAAACAAAAAGTCAGGCTGCAAGGTATGTGAGGAAAGGTAAGAAATTCAAAAAATCAAAGGGAAGGTGAGCATGGGGCCAGGCATGAAAGAGAATGGAAATACCACTAGACGTGTCTATTGAGGTGGTCGAAGGTAACTAAGCAAATTAATTGGAATATACTATCAGTGGGCTATGTATTTTCTTAGAAATGCTGCTATTTTACCCTTTTGCCCCTTTAGACTGATTAAGTGATAATCACATTTCTGGTTCTTATGCTGGAAACTGGGAATAGAAGAAAATGTGTCAGAAATGAGGATAGAAAGAAAGGAAGTGGAGATAAAGACTCCTTATGAAGGCTAAACTTTGAGGAAAAGCAGAGTCAATAATTCTGTAGACATTAAAAAAAATATATATATATTTGAGGCATTTCTTTTTATACAGTTTTTGTTACATTGTTGTGTCCCTGCCTTTTTTTTTTAATTAGCCTATTTAACATGATAAATACAACTTGGAGGTATCTATAAAAACTCTTCTGTTATGAGGTATTATTTCTTCTTGAAAAATTGTATGAGATCTTGGACTCAGAAGAGGAGATCGTGTTCAGTGGCTGAATTATCTGAACTGTCTTTATTAAAGCACAGCCAGCAGGACCAGGGCAGCGATTATCCCCCTGTGGTCACCATTGTTGAGGCCACACCTCAAGTTCTCTGTCCAGTTCTGGGTCCTTCACTTTAAAAAGGATGAGCATGCCCAGTGAAGGACAACAAGGCTTGTGAAAGGTCTCAAAAACATGTCATGTGAGGAAGAGCTGGGGGAGCTGGGTTTACTTAGTCATGAGGAGAGGAGGCTCGGGGGGGACCTCATCACTCTCTACAACTCCCTGGAATGAGGGTATAGTGAGGTGGGGGCTGGTCCCTTCTATTGTGCCTGCAGTAAGAGAACCAGAGGAAATGGCCTTAAACTGAGACAAGGGAGACTCAGATCAGATACTAGGAGAAAAAAATTTCACAATTAGGGTGGTCAGGCATTGGAAAGGGTTGCTCAGGGAGGTGGTGGTGTCACCATCCCTAGAGGTGCCTAAGAGGCCCCTGGATCTGGCACCGGATGATGTGGTTTTAGAGATTTGGGGGTTACAGGGGTAGAGCTGGGTTGATGGTTGGATTGGATGATCTTAAAGGTCTCTTCCAACATTGATGATTCTATGATCTATGATGCTGGCAGGGTGGGGCATCCCCAACATCCTGGGCAACCTATTCCACTGTCTCACCACCCTCAATCACCTCTCTCAACCTTATGTGAGACATTATCCTTACTCAGCTGTGTCTATGACTATAGGTCAAATACTGACATCGCAAACCAACACAATAACTCAACATGTCCTATTCCTTGATAATCTCTGGATGATAATGTAATAATTTTGGTTTCCAAGAGATGTCTTACTTTATTTACTCCTTTCCACTTTGTGATGTATACTTAGCCAAAGTCAATATCTATGATCAGGAGATGACTGGATATTTGACATCCCTTTGTCTACAGAATTGTCTTTCTACTGCTTAATATATTCAGTGGCACATTTCATATATGGCATATTTCTTCCACAGATACAGTGGTTTATGCATGTGTCTGGGAATTGTGTTTCCCTTTGATTTATTAACTAAGCGCAAAGGCTTTGTCCTGTTATTGCTATCTTTATTCACACAAGTCTTGGCACGTTTCAGCAATTCCAGCTACAGCTCATTTAGGGCTGCTTTCTTTTGAGCCTTGTTTGTTTCACCTAATTACTTTTGCAATAACTATTTTTAGGTTTTTGACATTCATGTGTACTGGGGTAGTTTATTCTTTATGTGTTTTTATATCCTGGGTTGGTCTCCTAAGTGCATCTCCTCAGCTGTGCATTTAGTTTGTTCTTGAGTAATTACAGGAGACCTTCCTGAGAGGAATGAAAACATAAACGTATGGGTGGCATGTGAGTGGCATCTGAATGATGTGAGTGACTAGAATATACCTGTAAGGGTGGTAAACCCAGGTGAACATCTGTATGTTCAGATCTTGCTGCTATAATTCTCACTCCTGCATCATATCAAGAGATTGGACTGGAGGATGCCTTGAGTTTTATTGTAAGCCTACTTTTTGTCACTGTCAATAATTTGCCAAAATTTAAGACAAACAACCATCATGAAAAGCTGATTTCACAGCTTGCTTTCCTAATGGCCATATAAAATGAATTCTTCTACTGGCTCTTAGATCCATCACTGTTGATTTTCAGTTCTCCGAACTCCTCACATGTGTCTCTAGTTAAGAGAATAAAGCAACTAGGGAACCAATTAATGATATTCACAGCCAGCCAAAGCCCAGAACTGTTTTCTCACAGCTCCGTTGAAGTGCCAGTGATGGCACCACACTTAGATTGTGTAGGTTTTGTTTGTTAATGTCAGTAAAGCCCTCCAAGAATCCTGTGCAATGAATGACAGATATGATATCTGAAGGCAGATATAAAACATTTTGTGCCTTAGCAACATGACATGGGATCTGGATTCTGAGCCCAGCTTACTCCAGTAAAGTTCAGGGTTTTCATAGTCAGGCATAGATTCAGGCTTGTCTTTCTCATCAAGAGAATACCAGGGAAATACCATTTACTATGCGTGGGCCTTGTTTCTCCTGCAAACCCACAGTCACTTCAAAGTTTGCTGCCTTTTGGTGGAAAAGTTAGGTAATTAAAACATTAATGAACCCTTAGACAGTGCTTTTGTGTGTTTGTATATTTTGCACACAGTCACAAAGAGCATCAACATACTGTCTTGAGAACATGATACTCCAGATAGCCAAGCACACAGCTCTTATCAGCTCAATTGTTGGTTTGAACCTGCATCCCACTAAATGCTATTTGTATATTGACTGTACTTCTTAGAGGACTATTTCTTTTGTATTTGCTGTAGCTTCCACTATCTCTTAGACATTTTTCAAATATGAAAGATGTTCCCCTAAAGAACATCTAGTATAAAGGATGAAATTGTCAATAAGTAGAGCCTGGTGGCTGCCAATATCCCTGAGTGCTCAAGAGGGAGAATGACTTTGGTGCTGCAATGGACAGATGCAGAGAGCAGCAAAGCCCCCATGCGGAAACAGCATCATTTGTCTGTCTGCTTGTCAGCTTTCTGGTAAGTGGAAATCAAATGCTTTTATCACCTGAATGTACATGTGAAGTTGGTAATGTTTGCAACTAATTAAAAATATTCTCAACAATTTTCTAGTGGTAGCTCAGACTGACAATTATGGCCAGAGGCCTCTTACACAATGTGCCAGGCAAAGAGAAAAATGGAATAGTCAGAGAAAGAAGCTGCTAGAAAAGGATTTCTGCAGGTGATTAACCTAATGAGCATGAGGATTTTCATATAAACTGTCATCTTATTCTGGTGCTAGTACTTGGAGCTCATGACTCTGATTCTTGCAATTCTGCTCCTGGCTTTCATACGTGTGCTTGTATTTCTTTAATGTTGGGCAACATTTTTGGTTTTGTTTGATTTTTTGTTTTGGCTTGGCTGACTTCTTTGCAAATTACAGTAGTATTCACTTACCTTACAGAGTTACTGTAAACCTTAATTAAGCTCCCCCTGAGCAGCTTGGAGAGGGCTGGACAAAAGCTGCTGTCGAGGTGACAGCAATTTTCTGGGACCAAGCAGTGTTGAGCAGCATGGGGTCTTTAATATCCCAGCTCTTACCTGCTGCTGTGTCAGACAAAAGGATGAGGTATTAGTTTGGTAGATTAAGAGGTAGCTAGAAAAACTAGACACTTTTTCAGATTTTTTTTTTTATAAATAGGAACTTGACAAAATTGATTTGTTGAGTTGTAACTATGCATGCATTTAGCTATAGCTGGAAGATTCAAGCTTCATTAAAAGAATAATTAAAGAGAAAGAGTCCATTCAAAAACTAATGAGAGCATTTCCCTTTGTCCTTTCTAGAAGTGAACTATTTTCTTTTATGAATGCCAGCCTGTTTTGTTACAACAAACTAAAAAGTATGCCTTCACTTTTCAGTTTGAACCAACATTTTTCATTTTAACATTAACATTGTACACCACAAACATAAGTCAAAACTATCAGTTGCAAGTCTACAAGTGTCAGACCCTTGTGATCTCAGAGCGTGAGAGAGGCTTCACTCCAAGATTTATACACCCTTCCCAGCAGGTGGAAATAAAACTAACCTCACAAGGGGTAGTTTTAGTACCCTAAATGAACTTGAGATAAGCAGCAGTTGAGGGAAGCTAAATCAGTGGTTACATGTCCATGTTAATCTTCAGCAGCTCCAAAACAAGCAGACTCTGCTTCATCCCCATCCCCACTGCCAGTGCTGGGTGTCACTGTCACCTTTGCTCTTGTGCCTCAGTTAGCAACGTTCAGCCTCGTGGTGATCAGAGTGGGGAAGAGCTTCACTGACCTTTGTTTTTCATTTGCAGGTTTGGATTTCACTTGAATCCACTGCTTTGCGTGGTTTTCTATCTGGCTGGATGAAGAGAGGAGGTTGGATCAGTTGGCAACAGTCACATTCTCCTTTTCAGCAAATCCCTGAAGCAGTGATGGCCTAAAAGGTCAGTAAAACCATCAGGTAAAATACTTCCAAATTGAGTTTTACATCAAAGACATTCAGGAACAAAGATTGGAATGTCATGGGGCACAGTAGATTTGGGTTATATTTTGGGTGTGGTAATTCATAAATAACATGCTATCCCCTGCAAGCTCTGCAAGTTAATTCAGGATTGCTAACATGGGTTTCTGTATAGAAGACACTCTTCCCTAATGCTTAGCATTGGCCATGGCATATAACTCTGGAGGGAGCCCAAAGAAGGCCCACAAAGATGGTGAGAGGGATGGTACCTTGCTCAGAGGGTGGTGAAGCACTGGAACAGGTTCCTCAGGGGGGCTGTGGATACTCCATCCCTGGAAGTGTTCAAGGCCAGGGTGGATGGGGCCCTGAACAGCCTGGGCTGGTGGGAGGTGTCCCTGCTCGTGGCATGGGGTAGGGACAAGATGATCTTTGGGTCCTTTCCAACCCAAAAAATTCTATGATTCTGTGATAACAATGGAGAAAGGATATGGATGCTGAGGATCTCCATCAGAGGTATAAAATGTACATTAAAAATAAGATCATTAAATTATTATCAATTAATGTATATATAATAGCTTGATAACATTACTCATTTCAACCGTTAATTTTATTTTAAAAATAAATAAATAAATGAATTTTATTTATTTGTTGTGGACTCCTCATCCTTCAAGATTTCAAGGCCAGGTTGGATGGGGATTTGAGTAACCATGGGGATCTGAATAAATCCATGGCAGGGTGTTTGGAACAAAATGATCTTTAAGGTCCCTTCCAAACCTAACCATTCTAGGGTTCTATGATTCTATTTACAATTGGGCTGGAGAAAAAAAAAAAGGTACATTTTAGCATTCAGTTTTAAACAAAAATTAAAGATTTCAGAAATAAGCAATACTATGTCAGTCCTTCCAGCTCAACTGCCAAAGTATATGATGCTGAGGAAAACAACCAAAATTATAAGATTCTAAGCAATCATCCAAGGTTTTTTTTTCCTAAGTTGTGTTATGTCCAGTCCAGTCCCAATCTTGCAAAGTCACACTGTTTCTGGAGGAAATAACAAAACCTCCACCTTGCTTTTCAGAAAACTGTAATTGTGAGGATTTAGTATTATTTAGGATCAGTAGCAAAGCAAAGGAACAAAGTAATTGAATGTTCTGCTTGAAAACAGAGATTTAAATTCCTCTGTCCTTTATCTTGAGCCCTGTAAAGCTTATTGAATCATTGAGATACAAACTCTGGGTTTTTTGTTTTGTTAGATGCAGGTCTTTTGATTCTGCTGTGACAGGACAGTTTGTCCTAAAGTGAGAGGCAGATGTAGAAAGAGGAAAGACAAAATGGAAGCAATATGTCATTAAGTGAACAATTCCATAAAATTTAATGGAGATGTCAGAAAAGACAGAAAATATGGAGAAAATTAGTCATTGTCTAGCTAGATAATCAAAGTATCTCCTACTAAAGTAAAACACTTACTTTTCTGAAGAAGTGAAATTGGCTTCCAAATACTGAGAGCACCAAACACTCCTCTAATCAATTTAGAAGCCAACAAATAAGAATGACTGTATTATGAAAATCCAGTTGAAGCTGTAGAAATTGAATTATTAGAAATGTTTGTAGTTTAAAACTAGATTTTGAAAGGACCTCAAGCTTAAGTCAGCCTTCAGTTCATATCCCTTTTAGTAGGAGAACAGCATTTTGAAAAAGGCACACATCAGGTGTCTTTAATAGCTGTGAGGTGCTCTTTATGTGTGGTCTGTCCTTCACGGTAAGGGGTTATACAAAGAACCACTTCCCAAAGAGATGCTGGAAGGCACTGATACTTAGAGATGTGATTATGTCTTGCACAGCAAATTGTTCTTATTGGTCTTCCTGCTTGCACTGGGGGTGAAGCAGGCAGTGTTTAGCATCATTTGGAGGATGCAGAATATTTTCTTCTCTCTCTTCATATAGGCAGATGCCCTACGTGTGGAGTAAACCAAACTCCCCTTCTATCTACTTATCACTCCTGCACTTACTGACCTAGCTTCTGACATGGTGTTAGTCACACCATCCTACAGCTTTCCCAAATACCAGGCAGCAATTCTGATCACCTTCCTGTATCCACAGTGTGCTAAAGACAAAAAACCCAAAGCATGAAAGTGTTCAGCATTGATGTCTGGAAGCCCTCCTCATCCCTTCTTATTGTCTGAGCAGCAAGGTAAGAATACAGCACACTGTAGCACCAGTAACTCAGGTAATTCTTTTTATAAGACTTGAGCACATGAAAAAGATTACATTCCTCATGTAAAAATACAGAAGTTAGTGAAGCCATCACAGAAAACAGGTTTATTGAGCTGCATCAATTTTGCAAGACTAGGTCCAAAAAGCAAAAATATGGATAGACACAGATATTCTCAGCAGGAAGGGACTAGAAACTCTGGAGCAATATAAATTAAAATAACTTCTGCTTTAGCAGCCAGCTAGCCAGGTGTCACTACTAACACAGAATGGAGAACTCCCATAAAGAAATTATATTGAAGAGAAAGAAACTCTGAAATAAAACTGCTGCAGAGTCTTTACAAAGAAAGGGCTTTCTGACAGCTTTGCACTCTCTGGCTTCATTATGAAATATATAATTTGTGTGATAGGAATAATTTATTTGTTTGCATCTTAGGTTTAATGAGTGGCACAGGGTTAATAAAGACAAGAAAAGCAAGACACCAAACCCCAAGCTGCTGCAGATGATGTGTCCTGTACAGCTCCTGGTGGGTCTGCAACTTGTCAGGAGCAGTGGGAAAAGAGGATTTTATTAGTGAACACGAAGTCAATATTGCTCTCTTTTCATCCAATTATAGTCAGTAAAATTGTCAGGGTTATGGATGTTTGAAGACACATCTGGTGCTTTGACTTCTTCAAGGAGAAAATTTTTCCTGACTTACACTTCCATTCTTGTCAGGTCATCTGAATTATTCTGCACTGGCAGTGATATGAGTGGAGCAGGACTCAGAGCCTGTGAGTGACATTTTTGGAATATTCAACCTGTATTAATCTGAACAGTTTCATGCTTGGGAGCAGTCTTATTCCAGCTTGCTCCAGTAGTACAGGTCAAAAAGCATAAATTGTCCTCTTTGCTAGTGTAGTACATTTTGTTTGAGGTTCTCAAACAGCTCTGCAAATCTTGAGAAGTTTCACAACTCTTCTTAATTCCTGAGAAAGCTGTGAGGAAAAAAATAGAAGCCAACATACTCAGACGTTTCTACTAGTTTTGATTACAGTTTTTAGGGTATTTTTGGGGGGTCTTTGTTTGTTTGTTTGTTGAGGAATTTTTTTTTGTATGCCAAATAGAGCTGAGGCTTGGTTACTCTTCTGTGCCGCAGGATCACCGGGGGGGCCTCAGCACGTGCCCAATTCCGCATGCTCTGGCCTTGAGTGCAGAGTCTGTGCTGCACACAGACTGGTTGTCCTGACATGCTTAATCATCTCAATGGGGTTTAAGAGCGGCTCAGGCTGCTACACAAACAGATGAACAAGTAGTTTGTAACCGCTTCAAGGTGGTACCCTGGAGAGCTCTTGCATTTGTGTTTGAGATTCCTTGAAGGAAAAGGTTGAGAGCTTATTAAGCCAACAGAGCAAGCTGGAAACACATAGGATTAACCTGATGGTAATGCATGAAGTAATACAGAACGCTGCAAGATTTGTTCTAATCAAATTCCTGGAAAATCAACCGTGATCTGAAGCCCACAGCGTGGGGACTTCTGGGAACAGTTTGGTATGGGTCACTATGATGTTGTCCTAAATGGAAAAAGTTTCCTGGACTGCAGCAATATCTGTTCTGGCTCCCCATTCCTAACCCCCAACTGAAAAATGACTTATTGGCCAGCTTCGCTTGTGAATAGAAATTTCTTTTCGTGATGTAATCTCATTCTCATACCCCCATGACTGACTTTTGAATCTCTTTTATGGGTAATTAACATTATCCTCTATCGTCCAAATACTGATAGCTTTCATTGATCCACCACCTTTGGGCAGTGTGATAATCATTTTATGGTCCTGGTTGCCAGGCCAGACTTAAAAAAAGAAATTGAAAAAAAATCCCTTGGTCTGTTTTATTCAAGGACATGTTCTCATTGCAGGACTAATTTGAACAGACTGAAATAAGAATTACACTTTTTTTAAGGAGTCAGTGAGAAATTGCCATTTGCAGCTCGTGCTTTCCTGATATCTGAATCTCATTGTGCCTGTGGATATCATGCTCTGATACTCACAGATCCTGCTGAGTAGCAGAGTCTGACTACATGACTACATGTGATTGAATCACTGTTGAGATGTGGTTTCATATCAGTCTAGACTTAGTTTGGCTGGGGTTTCTCCATTATTTATTTATTTATATATCTGCTCCTTTTCCTCATCCGTAAATGGTCAGCATATTCTGTTACTACTGGTTAATATAAAATGTGAAAATATATTTGAATTTCTTGATGGGAGAAATACAATTGCTATATGTGATTTCACTTTCATTAAATGATGCCAAACCCCTGGTATTAGGAAGAAGTTCACTGGAAGACAGACTAATGGCTGCAAAACAGTTCTTCTTTAGGCAATATTGTCATAGCTGGAATAAATTGGGACCTTCACATGGTCACAGTGCCCACTGTGACCATTTGAAAGGAGCTTACTGAAGATTTCTTGTTCTTCAGACTGTGCCAGTACTACCAGAACCGCTTGTGTTCGCTCGCCATCTAACTAAATTTATGAAGTTTGGGTAAAAAGACAAGCAGTCATTTTTGCTGTGTTATGGCCACGCAGTCTGTTTCACTTGTCTAAGACTGTTGCCTAAGGTAGGGCATTGAATCAATTGTGTATTTTGTTGATACAGAGGATTCATAAGATTTTGATGACTTTATGCTAACTGTGTTGTCGCTCTTTCTTTGCCCATTTGATACATACTGGGTTACTTGTAGAAGAATGTGTCTTATCTCAGGTGGCAGCTAGTAGCAATTAGCTTTCCCTTGGCTGAGATCACTGCCCTCAGAAATGGAGAAGTGCATTTCCCTGAGCAGGGGAAATTGAGTTTTTTGACAGCCAGTTTTGGTTGTGATAACCACAGACCAGACCGAGATGCCCCAGTGCAATTACAAGGTAATTTGCTTCAGGCCTTATAGCTTGCTGAGTTTTTCAAATGTCAAAGAAAAGTGAGTAAAAAACAATGTGTTAGTCCTAAAAGCATTAAGTTATTGGGATTGTTAGTGTTGCTACTGCTGTATGCTGTTACTTACATAGATGAAGGTGCACATTTGCGACTTACGCCATGTAGTCTCATCACAATCAATCTGCATCTCTTACAGCATTCACTCAGGAATTTCTGCATCACTGTGGAAAATGAAGTCACCTCTTTCTTGATAAATGTACTCTGAAGACATGCCAGGGGATACTGCTGGTACAACGTCAAGAGTAAGTGCTTTTCCATGTAACAAATCCGTGGGACTCTGACCAATGAATACTGCAGGTACAAGGAGTTTAGATGGGCTCAATGAAAGATGGGAGAGGAGCTTGGCAGAGATATTCATTGGTGTTGCTACATAAACAAAATACAAAATGGAAGAAATCCATTCACAAGTATTAGAGTAGAAAATATTATACTTGCTCATCCTGTTCTTGCTTCTCCTAGGTTTCCACTAGTGACCACTGTTGAAGACAGAAGTCTGGGCTAAGAGTGCTCTGAATCCAGCATATAGCCTTATGTTCCTTCTAGCTCCAGTATGCCCTGTCCTGTCCTGTTCAATACATACCCAATCTTGCTCCACCCAGCCTACATTTTAGAATTCTTCAATTTTTCCAGCACAGGAATTTTGCTAAGCTCTTCCTGTAACTTGAGTGTCAGTTGAGGCTCTCCATATCAATATTATCTTGCACTTTGTTTAACGATGGGACCTTTCTTTTACTTTTTACTCCTGTTTCAACCATTCTTACCAACATGCCACTGTTTTGTGCTTTATCCATCCATGTAGTGTCTACTCTTTAGTCTTTTTTTTTCCCCTTTTTCGGGAATTCTCTAAGAACTTGCTTGTTGAACACCAAAGATTATTTTCTTTCCCATAGTTATGACTTCTGAATTTTGTCTTGAACCTGCTAGTAACTCATATATTTTTTTAATTATTTTGTGAAAAAAAATTTGGTAAATTACTCTGTCATCAAAATACATTTTATGAGTTTGGGCACTTGTAAATCACTGATCTGCATCCACATTGCATGCACACTGCTAGAGCTGCAGCGTCTAGAAGTTAATGTTCTAGACAGACTTTGTACAGGAGAGTAGGATTACGTCGGTCACATGTTCAGATTGAGGCCCATGAGCAAGTTACAAGAATAAGGTTGGTATTACAGAACCATTTAGGTTGGAAAAGGCCTCTGATATTGAGTCCAGTCTTTGATCATCACCTTGTCAACTAGACCATAGGACTAAGTGCCATGTCCAGTTGTTTCCTGAGCACCTCCAGGAATGATGACTCCACTGCCTCACAGGACAGTCAGTCCCAATCCTTGACAACCCTTTCATCCTCCTGATGTCCAACCTGAACCTCCCCTTGTGCACCTTGAAGCTGTGTCCTCTCATCCCCTTGCTGGTTGCATGGGAGAAGAAGTCAATCCCCAGCTGGTTGCAGCCTCCTTTCAGGGAGGTGTAGAGAGTGACAAGGTCTTCCCTGAGCCTCCTCTTCTCCAGACTAAACACCCCAGCTCCCTCAGCCATTCCTCACAGGACTTGTGCTCCAGACCTTTCACCAACTCCACTGCCCCTCTCTGGACACACTCCAGCACCTCAAGGTCTTTCTTGCAGTGAGGAGACCAGAACTGGACACAGCACTCGAGGTGTGGCCTCGCCAGTGCCAAGTAGAGAGGCATAATAGTTTCCCTGGTCCTGCTGGTCACACTATTTTTTATATAAACCAGGATGCCATTGGCCTTCTTGGCCACCTGGGCGCATGCTGGCTCATGCTCAGCTGCTGTCAAGCAGCACCCTGGGTTCTTTTCTGATGGGCAGCTTTCCAGCCACTCTTCCCCCAGACTCTAGCATGGGGTGATGTGGTTCCTGTGCAGGACCTGGCACTTGGCCTTGTTGAACCTCATACCATTGGTCTTGGCTCATAAATCCAGGTCCCTCTGCAGAGCTCTCCTGTACTCCAGCAGAAAAACACTCCCATCCCACTTGGTGTCAGCCACAAATATACTGAGGGAACATTTGGTCTCCTCCTCCAGATCATCAATAAATATATTAAACAGGACTGGTCCCAGTAATCAGTGGTCTTAAAACTCAAGTACTGGATCAGCCCACAGAAGTGACTGGGCCAGTTTGATGCTATAGGAATATAAAATCTGACAGTTTTATTTATCGGGAAAAACATTTTTACAGAGTGGAACTGGTTTAGGTCAGAGCAATTCTCAGCAAAAGTAAGAGGGACAATGATGTCTCTCTTCTGGTCTAGAATGTGCAGCCATAACATTGGTGAATATTTGGACAATGCAAGTGATCTCACAGGTGCCAGTAGCCCTTGAAAATGAAAAAGGTTGTACAGATCAGTTCTTAGACTCGTAACAGCCTCCCAGTGTGCCGCTCACATCCTCTATACTTAAAACATCACCTTTGCCTGTGGCCTGCTGGGTCGATCAAAGTAGTGAATTGAAGCAAATACTGCTGAAGCCAAAGGGCTGGAAGAGAGAAGACTGAGAACAAAAGCATTTGAAGACAAGGGAGGAGGTTAGTCCTACCTCCTGAAGAGTTCATCCTAGCTTGATGAGTCCAGCTTGCGTTAAAGAGTATAAGGTCTAAGGTCCCATTTGCAGCCTACTGGGCATGGTCTGAGGAATCAGTCGGTGGCTGCATGGTGCTTCTCCTGTCACCTCCAAATTGGGTCTTCATACTCATCTTATACACATATTCATATATGCAGCAGTTTTGCTACCTACACAGACCTTTATTTATAAAGACATCGGTGAGCCATGTGTTTGGGTGCAGGGGCTCCTTAAAAATATCCTGGGTGAAGTGCAGGTTCCATCACTTAGTGGCAGGATAGAGATGAGGGGAGACTACTGCTGGGCTGTTGGGGAAGAAGAATTTGTGGTAACTTGAGCTGTTAACTATAAATATGTATGCACCATTTTTATTTATTATAGCTATATTTTAGACATAAATACACTTACACAGAAAAAAATGAAAGAAAAAAAAAGCTATACATGAGATGGCACAAGAGAATTACAAATTACAGATGTGGCTGGGCTTTATAAAACACTGTATTTAGGTTGCTGTTGGAGGACAGAAATCATTGCCCAGAGCCAATAAATAGCAGGTAGCAAGGATCACATCTGTTTTGCATTCTAATTAAAATTTCAAACAATCAGCTGAGATGCATGTTCTCTGTAATGGACTGGCTGTGGTGTCTTGAGAGCTCTCTGATGAGATGAAAACTGTAAGGATGTAAGGGAGATCATCTGAATTATACCATCAGCAGCCTGTCCTATCAGCCATTGGTATTATCAATTATTTGTGTGGAGGTACCACATTAAACCCGTAATTTTAATAGGAGCTCAGTAGGTATTACTGACTACACAAGACAACCTTTGCCCCAAAGAGTTTACAGTGTGAATGCACAGTTGGAAAAAAAAGATGAGAGAGGAAATGAGCACAAGAAGTTACAATTATCTGAGGCAATGATAATTTTTCATGCCAGTCAGAGAGATATGAATGGAATCCAAAAGTTTAAATTCCTAGTCCTATGCCTTAGGCATAAGAGAACACATCATGCTGGCCAACAGTGCATGCTCATGATACCGTTACTTTTGTGAAAGTGTTTTCACAAGCAGTGATGACTTAAAAGACAATAGAGAAAACCCCAAATATGCTCCCTGGCTTCCACTGGGAAGTTTCAGAATTACATCCATCATTTACATGCATAATTTCAGTGCTGATTTTTGCTCTTGTCTAGTAAGATTTATATGGAGGCAGCGAAATTTACCTGGCTTATACAATAATGGAGATAGGCAATAAGGCTCATCCTCCACAGGAAAGGACAGTATTTAACAGTATGTGTTGAAAATTAACATTTTAAAATCAACAGGCAAATTTCTGCAAGAGTAGTAAATAAGCTATGGAGTTTTGTAAATGGCTTGTGTTAATATCTAATATCTCTTGAAAAAAAGAAAAAAATATAAATTACAATCTGTATTGCTGGAGGACTGCCATTTATATAATTTATGTATGTTAAAATAGAAAAATGAAATAACCAGTGAACAGCAGGCCAGTTAGGCTAATTCTTTAATGGAACAATTAATCTGGGATTTCATTAATCAAACATTAAAAAGTAAAAATATAAACAATATCAGGCAACTAAGTTTTGTGGAAAGTAGGCCTTTTCAAATAAACCTTTAATCTTTTCTGGCAAGATTACAAGTCTGGTTAATTACAACTTCGCTGATAAAATGAGTTTGCTGGATTTCTCCTGTGAATTCGATTTAGTACAATAAAGTACCTAGAAAGGAACAAAATAAAATTTATGGAATAGACAGGGCACATTTTAGGTGGATTACAACTCTTTCAATAGCAGAGATGAAAATGCAATAGTAAATACAGATTATCAGCAAGCCAAATCTTTACTAGAAAGATAACTTATAGGTGGGACTCTACTCCTTCTGGTTGCTTATTCTGGGATATCTTCCTGGTAAAATTCACCACTGGTATAGGATCTGCATAATAGCAACATTCTAAGGATTCTTCTGAATGACACAGAGGGTGAGATTCAATTACTAAGAAAAAAATATAAAGAGGTGCCATTTTAAGTGTCCTAAGGAATTGGATTCATCTGCCTGGCAGATATGACACAGGACATAAGAGAAACCCAAATCTTTCAAAAGAGCAGCTGAGGCCATGTGGGATATTTCCTAACAATGTGAACAGGACTACACCCCCATGTTTAGCCAAGCAAATCCTACCACAACTAACATCGTCAGCTGGAGGCTTCTCTCCTCAACCACGGCTTCTACCTACAGCTTCTGATACGGCACTTGCAGTCTAACAGGAGGCAGTCACCAGCATCCAGGAATGACTGAGCAGGACTCTTGAAATTTTCCATGTACCCTGGGTTAAATTTACTACTTGCTAGGAAGAGATTACCCAGTGTTTGCCAGCCCCTTTGAAATAACTTTTAGCTACACAACTAACATTTAAAGAGTAGTTAAAAAAAAAGTAGGACTGGGGAAACTCTTCCCATATGAACACCAAGAATTAATCTATTCAGTTTATCAAAGAAAAGATTGAAGGATTACCCGATTATTTTATTGAAGTCCTTAGACATGGAAAGCTATGATAATGAGAAGATTTGCAGTCTTGCAGACAGAGATATAATGAAATCCAATTTGTTGGAAGTCAGACAAATTCAAGCTTGAAATAAAACACATTTTTGAACACTAAGGTTAATTAAAAATCGGAAGAATTTCTATAGAGGCGACAGATTTGCCATTGTCAAGAGTCTTTCAGGCAAAACATTTCTTCTGACAATCCTTTAGTCCAGTTTCTAGGAACAAAAATGCCATGGTTTCTCTGTGGAAATTTTCAAACAAGATGATCACAATGATCTTTTCTGACTACAGAGCACACAAATTTATAAACACGAGGAAATGAGCCCTAACCTTCCAAAAGAGGCTATGATATTGAAAAATTTGTCCCATCTGAGAAATGAGAAATATTGGAACCAGTACAAAAAAATCCTTCCTTGGAAGAATGTATGACTATTTTCTCAGAAGACTTTTTTTGAGGCTGTCTCAGTAAGTGCCAGCTTGGCACACCACTCCTCTTTTGACAAGCATAAACTTGGGGAGAATTACAGATAAGGCCATTTGAATAACAATCTCAGGCAATGGAGTACACACTTTTTGTGGCTGTATTCTATTGCATGCTCAAGCATCAGCTTTTACTGACTGTTGTTATTATTATAAGGGAAGAATAATAATATTATTATTATTCCCTACATTCTTATCATTATCAACATTGCTGTCCAGAAAATGCCTTTTCCCTCTTGGACAATTATCTTCATTACCAGGCTTTTCTGCTTCTTCGAGAAATAAAAACATTTAGTTGAATATTTTGGTGACCTTTCATTCTTGAACAGCAGTCAGGGAAATATCTTTCACCCCAGCAATTAGGCTGGTGTGAAGACTGTCCATGTAAGGGGGTGGGTCTGAGGGAGAGGCACCAGTTGTAAAGAAGGGGACTTGAGAGGAGATTCTGAATTGATGCCTGTGAAAAGCAATAGGTAGACTAGCTATGAAAAGTGCAGTAGAAGATAATGATGGGCATAATAAATACATAAATACAGAAAGAGAAAGGAATTTTTGTGTTGGAGCACTGTCTTTGTTTATCTTCTTACCAGTTGTCTCATTCTTGCTCCTTGGGCAGTAAGAAGACGAGATGTGCAAGCTACACACCTGCATCTCGATTTGGATTTCAGATTAGAGTTTGTATTTCAAGTACTTTCCAGAGCTATGGGCATTCAGCTGTGATGGTACAGTTCCCTGTGTTGTATCACAAGGATGATTTATGACTGAAATTTAGATTTAAATTTGGATTTCGTGTAACTTCTGCAGCAAATATGAAGCACATTTGATTTTGCATTTTAAATACCCTCCTTCTCACCACATGCATTTGATTGAAAACAGGGGTTTATGAATATATGTATATAGCTTTAAATGTGTTGAAAGAAATTGATAGCAAAGGGCTGGAAAGCCTGCTAGGTAGACAATGGACAGTACAACAGAGATTGATAAAGTGCAGTTCTGGGAATTATATTGTTTAGATTTGATCTAAGTAACAGATTGATTCAATTTAGGGGAAATAGTTCTTCATTACATTCACAGAAGTGTGTTTCTGGAGCAGCACCGAGATTTTAGCTGCTTTTACATTTAAATACTATACCCAAAAGTGTTCACTGCACTGCTTTAGGTCCTTTGTCAGGATCTGTTAGCTCTGTATTGGTCTGGTGATCCTCATGCTCTAAAAGAGTACTCCACCAAAAGAGGCTCCTTTTCCTCAACATTTCTGCATTTGATGTTAGCCAGCTGCCCATCACCAGTACCACTCTTTCCAAGTGATTGCCCTTGAATCCTAACTAGCTGTCTTCAAGCAGAGATCTGCATGCTTCTTAGCTCTGTGTCCCAGGTCTTAGCTTCCATCCTTTTTGCTATCAACAGCTCTCTACTAGCCCTGTGGCACCTCACTTAGCAAATCAATATTAGGAGAACTTTTAACATCACTGAGTTTCCAAATGGAAACAGAAAGATCAGCCTGAAGCTGATTCTCACATTGCACAGTATCTGGCTTGGTATTACCTAATGCATGAAATTTTAACCCTTAGACCTCAGCCAAACTGGCCTGGTATTCAAGCTTTCTATGGCAGTGAATATAAGAGAGGAAATACTGTCAGAACTTTCAGCATGGGAAGGCACTTTGGTTTCTTATGATGAATGCCTCTTTACATGAATAAATGGAATAACATAGTAGATGTGTAGGTGAATGGATGGATGGATAGCTAAAAGAATGATGTGAATCAATGGATGAATAAACGGATATATACTGCTGCACGTACTGAGAGAAAATGAAGGCTACAAAACTATGTCAGGAAAAACTGGGAGGTTTTTCATGCAGTGATCTGAGGTTCTGTCCTTTGTGTCAGCTTAAAAAAACCAAAATACATAAAGGAGATACCTCAGTTAAAGGCCACAGCAGCTTTAAAGGAAATGTGCTGATTACAGTAAAAGCATCTGAAATATCTCCAAATGTGGAGGAGGGTTTTGACATGAATCCTTCAAGCTGTGGGTAGCAATTTCCAGCCAACTTTGCATCTGCAGAGAAAGATAAAGTGTAGTTTAAGCATTTTATAAATGTATTGTACTTCTTATGTTTTATGCTTAAAGAGAGTGCTGACAAGTATGGAGCATCACAGAGAAAAGTCTTACCAGCACAATCAGTGCTAAGTGGTTGTGCTTTTTATTTGCATTTCCTTCATTCTGCTCCTTCTTTCCCTTGCAAAAGACTAAATTGATTACCAACTTTGTATCAATGAGTTCCATTTTTCCTTACAAAATTAAGGTATTAGTTCATGCCATGATTTTAAAATAAATTTTTGCTGCAAGTATGTAGTCATCACTCTTCTTTAACAAGGCTTTCAATTTTTACTTTAATGACATATGTCATGCTATTTCAGAGGTGAAGAAAAATCAGTCCTAATTTTAGCCAGGCATGCTGGGCCCACAGCTGAAAAATAGGAGCTTTGGCCAGACTTGTGAATTCCACTGAAAACTTGCTAACTTGTATATTCTGTGTCACATTCAATTTTTAGTGTAAAATTTCTGCCTTCTGTCCTGAGTTTTGTACTTGAAAACTTTTATATTGGTTTGTCTTTGATAAACATCATTATTTCTACTACAATGTCTAGGAAGTTAATTTATTTTGCATGTAAGAAGGCAATATCTTGTGTTTTCAGGTAATTCAATCCCGGTAAAAGTTTCATAGAATCACAGAATCACAGGCTGAGGATGGAAAGGATGTCTGGAGATCATCTTGTACAGCATACCTGCTCAAGCACAGCCACCTCATGCAGGTTGCCTTGCACAGTGTCCAAATGGCTTTTGAATATCTCTAAGGACTGTGACTCCACCACCTCCCTGGGCAACTTGTGCCAGTGCTTTATCATCCTCACAGTGAGAGTGTGTTTCCTGACGTTGAAAAGGGGCCTCCTGAGTTTCTATTTGTGCCCATTTCCCCCCTGATACTTCTATTCTCCATGCAAAGCAGTCCCATCTCTCTCAGCCTCTCCCCACAAGAGAGGTGCTCCAGTCCCTTAATCACCTTTGTGATCCTTAGCTGGACAGAAGTTTGGGCCCCTCCACGCTAGACTTGGCTCTTTAAACTGCACACAGAGTCTTTCCTGTGAGCATCACCACTCTAGAACTTGTATCCCCGAGTTCCCATGCTGCTTCCATCTCACATCTCACACGTGCTTGACACCATGGTATAAAGACCCCAAACATTTGGTGTGCGATGATGTTTCAGGCACCTTGGATTGATAAATCACACATGTAGATAGTCATTATCCCAAGGGTACCTATAGAGTACCCTTGAATATATGGGTGGTAAAAGCAAGCTTAAGTTTCTCCAGAAGCTGGCAGTGTGGATACAAGCCACTCTATGGTACCATGCCTGGCTGATCAAGAGAGTTTCCTGAGACAGATGAAGGAATAGCTTGAATGGTAAAAGCAATCCTCAGGGATGTTAAATCAGAGCACAACCTTTCAGCAGATGGCACATTTTATAGCTGAGCTCTGGGTCACAAAGGGGTAGGGAAACTCAGCTATTCCTTGTGCTGAGAACTGCTGAAGCTCCAACATCAGAGAGACCCTTCCATGGCAGCACACATGAAGGTCAGACTTCTGTTTTCCATCAGCTCTGGACCAAGGTCACTGTTATCACAGTTACATACCTGTGTTGCTGAATTTTCCATGGCTCAGCAGCAATATTTGGAAATCCTTCATAAGCCAACCTGAAATAGACTCACAGAAGTTGAAGTGTATATTAAAATGTAAATAGGAAGAGAGAACAGTTTGTGTAAGATTAGGGTGAGAAATATAAATATATGATGATTATAAAACCTGATGTAATGGAACATGGCAGGGTGGGGCCCTAGGGCCGAAATAAACTAGATTGCACTCTTTAAACTACATTATGCAAGAGTGAAGATATATAAATTGGGAAAAGTAATGCAGTAATAAAAATGTTTTGGAAAGTGAGACAGGGTGAACCAACACAGTTTTTAACCCCATAAGAATCTCCTGCCAATATCTTTTATGAATTTGAGTTTTATTTTGTCCTTGTTTATTTCAAGAGTATTTAAATTTTGAAAGGATTTGTGGTTTTTTTTTCTTTCAACTGAGTTGAATATGCAAATAACCCCAACAAGAAGAAATTATCATTAGCTGAAGCACAGATGGAGAATTTGTACTACAATGTGATCTAAGTGCTTGTGCTCTCCTCAAGTCCTTTTGCAATCAGCCCATGGGAGAGTGTGCACCCCCATGCACAGTTACGCTGGCATCTTTCTGCTTAGATGTTTCAGGGACAGATTGCAGCAGCAATGTGATAGCAAGGAAAGAAATGCAGAGTTGTGCCCTCGCATGGGACAAGGACATGTGCACTACTACTAACAGGGCTTACTTCCACCAAAAAGGGTCCAGTCCGTCCACCTCACTGCTCCTTCTGCTTCACTCTATGAACTTAAGTTTTTGTGATCACAGATGTGTTGTATTTATGATGGATCTGCATAGAGGCATGGCTGTGTTTATTATACAGTCAAAATTTGCTGCACTGTAAGGGGACTTAAAAGCTGCTCTGGCCTACAGCCCAGTTATGAGCTGCATCAATCAGTTTCAATAACACTCTGGAATTGAATACACAGACCTCAGCATGCAGGGCCAGCATTAGTGTATTTATATGCCCATGAAAGAGGTACAGGCCTTTCCAATTTATTGACTGGGAAACTAAGTCAAAAGACATCAGCAGCCTGGTTCTGTTGCCATGGAAGTTGATAGCAAAAAATCCCTTTTACAATCACAGAAAATGAAAGGCTGAGTGAGAATTGATACATCTCAATAGAAATGCCAAATCTGTTGGCTCCTAAGCTTTTACAATTAAGCCCATCTTTTGTTTTGGTCCATGTTAAGCACCAGGGGTCTATCATGATCAGTACTTTCTCTCTGCTGCACGTCTGTGATGCCTCAGAAGAAAGCGACTCTTTCATCTGTAATGAACCAGTATAGATTTCCAACCATGTACCTGAGGAAAGGAGATAGAAGTGGTCTTCTTTAGTCAACAGTATTTATCCTGGAGGGAGAATTTGCATTCCCTTAGTATGTGCAGGTATTATTTGATATGTGTTACATACAGGTGGGAGAAGTATTAAACCTCCAAAATCACACATGGTGTATTGGATGTGTCTTCAGTCACTAATATTTAGCACAGGAGGTCAGACAACACTCTGCGGAAAAAATGTGCCTTCCTTAGACTCGAGTACTGTTCTTTAATGCCATAAAATCACACATTCTTCATAAATTATAGGTAAAATCAAGGGAGTGAGAAGTTATCATTTGGCAGTATCTCTTCATCAACAAGTTGCCTTCTGAGCATAAAAGGACGCTGCTGTGTCAGAACAGATTAAATCCTTTGCTCTTTTTCCTCTCTGTTTGGAATATGGCATCAGTACCGTGCATCCAGCTGTTTGAACAGAGAGGATTAACCTCCTCCTGGGGCCAATTATGCTGCCCAGCCGTCTGCTGCCATTGCTGAGCTGCCAAGGAGCCCAGCCAGGAATACACGTGGCAGGGTCCTGCTGTAAGGAGAGTCCATGTTTCAGATGAGGGCTCCTGGCCTTTCCCAGTACATGGATTCCTATACCTCAGAGAACTGGCTGTTCTCTCATGGGGATTTCCGGTTGCTGAGGCTCACGTTTGATCACTGTGCACAGGCAGCCCATATGAGTGGGCCACAGCTCATATATGGTGAGGTCAGCTTGTATTTCACTGGGCTGTGTGAATCAACCTCATTATGGGTCAAGAGATGCGCATGTGAACTCTGCTAATTGGGATGCTACCAAAATCCTGGGCATTGCTGGGGTCTTCGATCATCAACCTCAGCACTTTGAGATCTTGAACATTGGTGCTCTAAAGCTCTCCAAACACCAGTGGTCTGAGCCCCAGCTTGAGCATGACAATTATCCACACCACACCTCCTATGTCAGTGGTAAAACAGGGTAACAGTAAAGAGCAATTACAGTCACAGCTGTAATCTCTGTATTTCTGATCCAAATTCTTCCTATTTGTGCAAGGTACTAAGACACTGTAATATAAAAAATCTGAAAGAATGTTTACTAGATTAGCCACAGGTAAAAGAAAAAAATTTTGAGCTGTTTGGGGAGCCATCCCCACCTGAAAAATACATGGACAGGAGGACTACAGGTTGATTGCCTGGAAGGGATCTCCCAAGTGCATAAAGAGTGGAGAAAAAACAGTCAGAGGCTGTGAATAAAGTTTTCCCTTCTCCACAACCCTCCCACTGAGCACACCAGGACCATGAGTCATAAGTTAGCACAAAAATCAAAGTAGTTTTCTTTCTGTTGGCTGCAGATGGACATTTTTTAAATCAAACATCTATTCCTTCTTTCTTTCTTTTTTTTTTTTTTTTTTTTTGAGTGCTGAGGGAGGGTAGACAGTAGAGAGAAGGGCAAAGTAAATGATGCACTGAAAAGTGTCTATTTAACTGTAGGAAGAAGTCCTTGAAAATTAGAAGGCAAATTTGAAAGTGGTTGATTTTAGGAAAATGATCTTTTAACCTCAGAAATATTTTCCAGCTAAGTTTCATATTGTATCAGGATATGGTGAGGCGTGACTACAATACAAGTTTTCCAATAATACCTTGAATTACAGCCACAGCTGTAACAGTGCACACTAGCACATTTTGAAAATGACATTAAACTTTAAGCCTACTTGTTACCATTAGAGAGCAAGCTGAAACATAATAGAAGACTGTTCCCAAATCTGTTTGCAGTGAACTGCTTCTATAGCTTCCACAGATTCCTCTGTTAGGAGGAAGATTTGGGTCAGATTTGGTTCTTTTCATCTTCGTAATTAGGGCAATGATTGGAAAAATCAATTTAAGATATTAGGAGTGATATCCATGCTTACATTTGAAGCTCAAGGGACTGTTTTTCCATGTGCACAAGCCTTGATGACCCAGATTTCCATCTTTTCAGTGCTTTCCCAATGCATAGAATAACAGGATATTTATGTTTGTTTCTGGTATGTTTGAAAACTGTGAGATTCTGGTTCATAGTCTAAACACAAAGGAGCTGTCAACTGGGTTTTTGCGGTCATTTGTTTTAACGTTGTGAGATAGAATACGAAATGTCCCACCAAGAATCTGGAGATTATACGTATCAGTGTCCCATAAAGTATGATGATTATTTTCCCACTGAAGAAGTTTCAGTAAAAAAAAAAAAAAAATCTTTCATGTAGAAACTGCACTAGAGGATTATAAAGGCATCCTGTCTCAGTTTCTTTGCAATCACAAATTAAGAGTACGGATACCATGGAACATTAAAGCAATTTGTTGACCAAAGGTAGTTGATACATAGTGTGGGGATAACTATTATTTGTTCAGAGCTGAAAGCTGTTACATATCTAGTGATGAGAGCAAGGTGATGTAAAAGGAAAGGCACAGAGGAAAAAAAGGAGATGAAGACAAAGGGAAGAATGTATGATCAGTCTTCTGAAACTGATGGGAATATTGCATTTCCAATACTTGAATTATGCATTATGAATACTTCATCTGATGCATTTAGCCCACACTCCCATTTTTAATTTGTGAATCCCTTGCAAAACAGTCTCAGATTTAACATTATTCATCAATAACCTAAAAACAAAGTATTAAAGTTGTGTTAGAAACTCCTAAATTTCTGGATCTTTCCACAGCTAGTAACTGCACTACCAGCATACATAACCAGAATGAAAAAGACGATCTTTTCTTGTTGTGCCAGGCATCCAAGCAATTACATTCACTAAGGTTTATCTCACATGCAACCACTGTCCTGTGGAACATGACTGAGAAAGAGCTTTCACATGAAACACTTGTCCATGGTTTTGTCAGACTGCCTATGAACTGTGCTAGACAACTACCTGACTTTCTATGGCCTATCTCCTCTACTCTTTCATTACCTAAATAAAATTGTGACAACAGAAAAATACTCCCAGCTGTTACAAAAGTGTTCTCCATGGCTTGAAAATTGAATTTGTTGCATGAAAACTAGGTACATCCCTCTGCCAAGCTCTGGTCAAGAAGAAGTAATGAATCATGCCAGTGACACAGATGGGGCTGGACAAATTCAGAATGTGAATGGATGGTGCTTTGTAACTCAGAATCGTTTAATGCCAGTATCACATGAATAGGCACACAGATCAGAATAGAATTATCACATCCCACATTTGTGAGGACTGACTCCACACTTTCATAAACATGGCATAAAGTAAGGTTTATTGAAATTTTTACATGGAGTTCCCAAATACTTTCCTGGAATATGGCTGTCATGTTACTGTTTCACTTTTCTCTTAAGGTTCTTTGCTGTATATTGGATCAGTACCAGGTAGATAATGCTTCTCTGGCAATGCCACATTTCAAAAGAAAAAATCAGACTAAAGGATTCAAACGTTCAACCTGACCATGTTTTTCCTCTGCAGTTTCTGAGTAAACCAAATATCATGGCAGAATCCTTCTTATAGAAGTCGTGCTTACAATAGCAACGAGAAGCTCTCACAGCTGCTCATGGGGAATAGGACATTTCCATAGCCCATTGTCATTGCGCTTGCTGACAGTGCTGCCTTAGTCTATCAGACCTGAGAAGGCAAAGGATCCAAATGTACCCTTAAAGTACCAAAGAAGGCAGCAGAATATAAATGTATACCTGCAGTTTTGTGTGGATGTATGTGCTCTGCTGAGCTTAATTTTTCTGTAAAATGGAGTCCCTATTCCTCTTGTGCTTTTGTTGTACTCAGTAGGATTACAGATAAGTGTCTATTGAATATGTTTTAAAATCACCATGATATTGTCGAGAGAAAATAATAAGATGGGGTAATAATCATAATAAAAATCCAGTTTTTCCTTAAGCTAGTTCCATTTAAATTCAGTGGAGCTACACAGATCTCATTTGGGACTATTATTTTCTATTAAGCTTTGTTGTAGATCTAGGATTTCATACAAATACTTAAAAATTGAAGAGAACACAATTAGTACATGCCAGTTCTGTGTTCTAGAAACAGTTGGGCCAATTACTCTGATTTGAGTTTGCAACTAAGCACAGTAAAAGCAAAATAACTTCATTGAAGACCTAGCTGTTCATTTACTTTGTAGAGGTAAAAAGCAGCCATCAGATTTACTGCAAACCAAAGATGACATGTACTGTGGTGGACCAAACTGATAGCGAAGAACACTGTCTGGACTTGCAGAGGACATGTGGTCTCTTCTCCCAGGTAAAAAGTAGCAAGATGAGAAAAAAAGGGCCTCAAGCTGCACCGGGGGAGGCTTAGATTGGATGTTAGGAAATATTTCTTCACTGCAAAGGTAGTCAGGCATTGGAACAGGCTGCATAGGGACATGATGGAATCACCACCCCCGGAAATGTTCAAAAGACATGGATGTGGCACTAGGTGATATAGTTTACTGGTCAACATGGTGGTGCTGGGTTAACGTTTTGACTCAATGATCCTAGAGGTCTTTGGCAACCTTAATGATTCTGTGTGTGTTGAACAGATATTTGAGTGTAGATGCCAGCAGAAATCCCCTTTGTACACATACATTTTTGTATGTTATGCAGGTGTTTGTTTACAAGTTATGCATATCTTTACCTATATATAAACATGCAAATATTTATAGGTGTATACATTGCATTCTATGTCTTCAAGGATTTTATACCCTCCTGACTTACTCCAATGAATTCACAAGCTATGAAAGCAGAAGCGGGGCAGGAAGAAGCAGTTTTATTTCAATGGCCTCTGATTTCTGTGCAGTTTCTTTTGCCTGCAAATACAGTCATCAGAACTTAAGTCTGCCTGAATTCATGACACCCATTGCTGCTGACTACAGCAAGAAGCAGCCCTTGAGTGACTGCCAACCAAACACAGGATGAGCTTCCTGCCCGTACCTATGCATGCTCTCGAAAGATGTTAAAAGGTTTCTGCATGAAATGTCTTCAGTTAATTAAAAAAAGGGCAGAGAGGAAAACATCTAACTAGCAGAGTAGCTGCATCCCCTGTGCTTCCAGCAAGCCCAGCTGCTTGTACAGACATGCATAAACTCTAAACCAATTTTTCATTAACGAAATTTTCCGTTCCAGCTCCACTGATGCAGAGGTTTCCGCTTTCAGGCTCCTTGCTGTGTTGCAGAGCTTGTTATTAGTCATTATTCATCTGTCCTCAATTCAGTGATCAGATCTATCTGCTGCTGCTTTAGGAGGCAGAGAATCTAGCCAAACTTACTGAGAGAAAAATATAAAGCAGGAAAACATAACCATTGCATGAAGTGCTTTTCCTGTGGGCTGCCAATCTCACCCTGACATAATGTAGATAAGAAATAATTTTTAATCAATAAAGACAGGGCCACTGCAGATGAAGCCTGAGACAAAGAGAACAAAAAGTCACGCTGTCCTCATCCTCAGCAGAGCTGATCCTGAACACTTCTCAGAGATACGGGTGACTGCAAAGTACCATGTCATCAGAATTCCCACTAACATCCTTCATCATTTTTCCTCTCAGAATGCAAGCAGCTAAGGTGCAAATAGGAATATTAATCTCTCTTGTTGAGGGACAGTTCCCCTCTGGAACTGCTACTTCCTGGTGTGGAAAAGCTAGTGGCTGCTGATTACACTGAGAAAGAAGGAAAAAACAGAGGCACGGGTCAGTCTTGCATCTTTATATGTACTGCTTCCAGCTGAGTGTGGTTCACAGTGAATAGGAAAGCTCATTCCTCATACAGGGAATTTCTGTGCAGCTTTGTAAGGCTTGAGCAAGCCTGAGTCTATATGTCTGTTGCTTCTACTACAAGGATTACCTTTTGTAGAAATCAAAAGAACCAGGCTGAGGCACAAATGGTGACAGAATTGTGACACACAGCCACCTTTGGGAGGATGATTCCAAGGGTTCTGCCTGGCCTTGGGAACACGGTTGCCTCTGTTCCCCTTTGTCTCTCCCTGGAAAGCTGTGCAAAACATGTCACGTGAAACAGCATGACTTCCAAAACAGACAGCTGGAAAACTGGGTAGCAATTTGATATAGGAGCCATCTGCAGGTGATAAGGTCCTCTTGATAGTGTGGCTCATCTGGCAGTGCCTATGCAAAGTGGAAATGTGCCCTGCATGAGCTACCTCTATCTGTTTGCATTGTGACCCAGAAGTGCAGAGATCTGGCATCAATAACAGTAGAATCTGAGTATCGATTTATGTCTGGCTAAAAAAGAGAGACAGATGAGTAAAAGTATTCTCATGTAATTAGACGATTAGATTCATGAAATGGAATATTGCAATGCAATGCAATATGGCATTTCATGTCCCAGCCCAGGTTCAGGGAGGCCTGACTTCACCCAGCCCAACCCCGCCAGAGATGGCCTATGCCAGCCAAGGGGGGATTCTGGGGTGTGGTGGCAGGGCCAGCACAGGTGTTCCTGGGATGGAGTCTTCATTACTCGCCTCGGCCCCAGGGCACTGGGTCTGTTTCTGTTCTCAGTCCTGAGCAGTGCCTGGCAGTACGAGGTAAACTGCCCTGGGGAAAGGCCAGGAGGGAGGCTTGGACTTGCTCATGCCTTTCCTTCCAGAGCCACTGAGGCCCTTTTCAGGCAGTTACTAAGAGCAGAGATTTGTATTAAATATCAAAAGTAAAATTAATCAGAGGTAACCATACCAGTATAGTCTGGGGGCTGACCTGCTGGAAAGCAGCTCTGTGGAGAAGGACCCGGGGATCCTGGTGGACAACAAGTCATCCATGAGCCAGCAGTGTGGCCAAGAAGGCCTGTGGGGTGCATTAGGAAGAGCATTGCCAGCAGGTTCAGGGAGGTGATCCTGTCCCTGTGTTCAGCCCTGGTGAGGCACATCTGGAGCGCTGTGTCCAATTCTGGGCTCCCCAGTACAAGAGAGACATGGAGCTGCTGGAGCACGTCCAGTGGAGAGTAACAAAGATGGTTAAGGGACTGGAATATCTCTCTTACCAGGAAAGGCTGAGGGAGCTGGGCCTGTTCAGCTTGGAGAGGACACAACTGGGAAGGGACCTCATCCCTGTCTATCAGTATCTGAAGGGGGGGTATCAAGAGGATGTTTCCAGGCTCTGCTCAGTGGTGCCCAGCAATAGGACAGGAGGCAATGAGCAGAAACTGATGCACAGAAAGTTCCACCTGAACACAAGGAAAAACTTGTTTACTGCGTGGGTAACCACACACTGGCACAGGTTGCCCAGAGACGTTGTGGAGTCTCCCTCAACAGAGATATTCAAGAACTGCCTGGACACAATCCTGTGCCATGTGCTCTAGGATTACCCTGCCTGAGCAGGGAGGTTGGACCAGGTGACTCACTGTGGTCCCTTCCAACCTGACCCATTCTGAGATTCTGTAAAAAGTAGTTCTGAGCAAGTAATAGACATAATAATGTGCATTTTGCATTATTTTGCCTCACCAAGAGCTGCCCAAACCAGACAAAGACATCTATTTGAGGACACTGGTAAGTTTTGGTGTGTCAGACACAGATCAGTGATCACAGCCATGTTGATCTGTGTTGGCTCACACATCAACATTAATCTATCTTACTATTTATTTATTGGACTATAAGATAACTTATAAACTTAAATACTTTTTATTTCCACATCTTGAAAAGCTGTTCATTTCTGGAACTCTTAGCTAGAAATGGTAATTAGCAAAGCCAGGATATGTTCAAAGGACAATAGGAATGACTGAGGGGATGGCATGGCTGCATTAATGAAAAATACTAACAATTGAACCTGAAAATAGTGAGCACAAACCTCCAGAGCAACCCCTCATCGTATTTGACAACACGTACCTGTGTCTAAGTTCTACAGAAAGCCTTAGTGCTTGGCTCAGTACCCCTCATTTTAAATGTATAAAGAAACTTCCAACAAAGTTCAAAAGCAGAGCCTGAAATGCCTTGTCATGAGGAACTGGGCAGAAAAACCAAGGCAAAAGCTCCTGTACGTGGGAGGTAGATATGAAAGTAAATCTCTGCTGTTTTCAGCCAAGGGAGAGCTGGGTACCTGCCACTTTGCAAACCCACAGATTTCTGAGATTATCCTCTGATGAGCAGACGTTTTCTTTAAATAGCATGCTGCAAATTAACAGTTCTCAGAGAACTCCTCTGACAAGTCCCTGACAAAGTTTCTTCCTTAACCCTTAAGGTGCAGACTTAATGGAGTGATAGAAAAGGTAGGGCCTTATACAATGGTTGCCACTAAGGCTAATAACCTCATGTGGCAATGTAAGAGTAGGAGATGCCATTCTTGCCGTGTGAGAGAGAGTTGATAGATTTTGAGCTCAGAGACATCTGATTATAGCAATTTTCTCTGTTTCAAGGCAATTTTCAAGATGTTTTACTTTTTTGTTGTTGTTGTTCCAAGTGATGATAAATACAAATATGTCTGTGAAATAAAAAGCAGGGCAAACTCTTGGGTTTTTGTCACAATGAATTCATTGAAATGTTAAGACAAAAAGAATATTTAGTTATACAATTCATAGAATCTCACATAAGTTGACAAGTTTGTTTTCACTACCTGTTTAAAAATTTTAAATTTTTCAGAATGGACTTTTTCTGACAAACAAGATTTAGTATTTCCATATCAAAAATACTTCATTGGAAACTGGCTGATATCATACAATGGAGAAGAGGCTAAAACTGCATTTTTTTTTAATGGAAACATTTCGTATTTTTGCAAACCAAAACACACTAGTGTCTTCCAGAGAAAGAAGCAAGACCTCTACAGGTAAATCAGTGTAATTCCATGTGTTTCAAAGAAAGCAGTGTGAATAATGCCAGCAGCAAATCTTGTCCTTTGTGCCTAAAGTAGAATTTCCTGTCACAAATAGGTTGAAGCCTGGCTCTGTTAATACAACTTTCATGTCTCATTACACTTTTCCCTCATCAACCACTGTTACTTGGAACTTGAAACTGTTGTCTTGAACTGTAAAGATCATGTACTCCATCACAACATTGCTGCTGATTCTTCTCAATGTGTTGTATAACAATGCCACTTTCTTTAATCAAAATGCCATTTAGCTTTTCAAAAAAATTCCATGGGCACTTACTCTGTCTGAGGAAGATCCCTGCATCACATTTTATAGTGTTGTCACAATGCTTTTCATTTACAAATAAGTACAAATTAAGCTAAGCTTTGCTCTTTTATTCTTTTCACTTCCTCCCATTTTGGTTGCTCACTTATGTGTCCGTAGGCGGGAGTGCCTTTGTTACTTTCCTCTGCAATGATCTCATGGACCACTTTCCAATGTCCATGTCTCACAGACTGCCACCAGTCCATAACCTACAAGACGAGTCACTGTTGTGCAACACTGCCGTGCTGTTAGTCTTATTCCCTGTGGAGTTTATTTTCTGTATTTTCTCTTTCATCAGGTTTTTCTTCATAACAGTAAAGCACCTAAGTCCAAGGTATTTTGCCAGTGCTATTCCACTGAGTTTTGGAGCATCTTACTGGCACAAGTAGCAGTGGAATGTTGACCCTAATTGCAAGAGATATGTAAGTCTACCTATTCTCATAGAAAGGAAAAGAGATTAAAAACTGCTATCAAAAAAAGTGTATTGTCAAAAGTCTGAGCTGTGGCAATAAAATCTGTTCTTCCAAAGCTGTTTCCTTGATTGTTGTTTCCCATGTTCAAACACATATGTTATCAACTGAAAAATAATGCAACAATAGCAATTATTATAAGAAGAAAATACTTTGGCAAAGGAATGCCTTCTTGTAGCATGGTTGTAGCATATTGCAAAGAACAATAGGACAGGATTTTCTGAAAGGTTTCTTTGACAGCTGGATTGTTACAAGCTCTGAGGACCTCTTGAGCCTGCAGGCTTCAAGATGTCCTTGAGGCATGTGCAGGTGGAGTTATTCAGGGCTGTAGGCTGTGAAGGTAGAATGGAGCAGAGGTGGGAGCAGTCATTTGCCCAGGTGCATTTCAGCCCAGGTACCAAAGACTGCCCTAACTATACTATCCTGCTTCTTGGAATATCGGTCCCTAAATAGGAAAATAGGAACTGAGGACTTCTGAGAACCTTGTGAATCTTTTGTTTTAGTACTTACTAGCATGTTGGTGGAATCGAGAGCCTTTGTTTCTCTGGATATGTGATGGATATGGATATGGATCTGGCTCCATTCTTCATAACACTATTGGATCTCAACTCAATCTTGGTCTCTTTTGTGCTAGATTTTGTCTTCTTAAGTATCTCCTGCTGTGGGAATCACCATCTTCTGGCATTTTTCCACCATATTCCCTAGTAGGAAGCTTTCTTCATGTTACTTTCTGTGCCTTTTAAATGTAAGAGCTGGGATGAGAAAATTCAGTTTGCAATAGGTGTACACTGGGGAGCTCTGGGACAGTCATAGTTAGCATCTGAAATAAAAAGAATCTGAAGGAGAAAACCAGGCAAAAAAAATGGAAAACAAAAATTCTGTTCTTACTGTATTTAACATCAGTGGTATTGCAGCTGCAATTATCCTCAAGAGTACATTAGAAATCTCGGGACATTGAATTAGAAAAGGCATAATTCAGGCCCATTCTTGTAAATGGGCCTCACTGTAATATTTGCATGTTAATGCTCCTGAATCTCATCACAACTCTAGTTTATTGAAAATGGCTAGCTCTCTAGAAGAAAAACTAGATGATATTTCTATGTAAATACTTATTCCAAGATGTATATCCTTTATATAGAAACAACCAGAAAAAGACAGCATTTAGTGAATTCACTAATAAAAACCAGTAGAGGCAAAGAGTTTGTCTTTTCCTCTGAAATCAGAGTCCCGAGAGCAGAACCTTTACTTGGTATACCTCTCCAATATCCAGTGTTACTGGTTGTTAACAGCAAAGTGTACATTGATATCATCCTGTTCTTGCTCAAAACCCCCCTCTCATTCAACACAACATACGGAAAATATCCTGCAGTTCAATGGTGCCGAGGTATACCTTTGTCAAAAACTTTTTAAAATATGCATCGTCCAGGTTTCAAAGACCCACTTGACTGAATAATCCTACAGTACCTAAAGAAAAACATGGACCCTTGCTCCCACCTCTACGGGAATGCAAGGTAATGATGCTCTTGAAGGTGATGACACAGTGGTTGTCAATTTGTCCTTAAGCCCAGGCTTCAGCTGCCTCTTTACCTTGGTGAGGCCGGAGCAAATAAGACTCAATCAGTTCCAGCATTAGCCTTGACCAGAGCTCTTGTAAATTATCTTTCAAACTAGCATAACGAAATAGGATCATCTATCATAATGTACCTTAGTTTGAACAAAGAAGACTTTAGAAAATTAATTTACTAAGGTACTGAAGATAGAACAGAGAAACTTTAGGTAGCACTAAGTTTTATTTTAATTAGTAGCACAAACTCAACTCAGTAATGAGACACTGTCTGAGCTCATTTCTTTGCCTGCTGATCTTCATTGAGCTCCCAAATGAGTGAGGTCAATAGGAACAGGCACCGTATAAGAATTTTTTTATATAAAGTCCCTGTTTTATTTATTATTTTCATGACTCAAGGATAGGTTGGATGAGGCTTTGAGCAACCTGGGCTAGTAGCAGGTGTCTCTGCCCATGGCAGGGGTTTTGGAACTAGATGTTAAGAAGACCTTGAGACATTTTGTTGTGAAGATCTTATTCTTGGATGACAGTCACAACAGACAAATTCAAAACTCCTTTACTTGCTTGTAGTGTGTAATCTCCCATTTTTTCTTAGACTTTTACCTATCCAACACAATAGGCCCTTCTTTTGAAGGCTGATTTTTTATTACAAAGGACTGTACAAATTGAACAATAAATTGTCTAAAACATTTTGCAAGCAATTGAAAAGCACTGCTGCCAGCTACTATAGTTGTAAGCTCAGAACATCAAAGATCTTAAATTCAAGTTCACTTGAAATCTGTATCCTTTGTCTTCAGTAGTTTCAGCTCTTTGGCTCTAATTATGCAGCTTTTTACTTTAAAAATACTTCATTGTTTTATTTGTGTATACCACTTTGTGTTGTATTAAACAGGAGAAAGCCAAGTTACACAGCCAATCTACAGTGATTAGTTTTAGACTTGAGACACATGTTCACAAAGTGCACACAGCTGTAATAACAGCATGTATTTTATTCTTTCACTTCCATGGGCAGCTGCCTCAGAAGCCTGAAATTCGTGCCCCATTTCTCCCATTTAGTATGATATTTTGATGGTTTTGATGCATCTTTTTCACAGGCTGGCCACAGCAAACCAATAAAGCAAATTTTATTCCTCTTTACATGCTTAAGAGCATTCCAGATGAATAAAACACAGAGCAGTTGCCATACTTCAGTCTCTGTACTCCATTAAATTAACAAACATGTTTATCTGTGGGGGAAAAGAAAAGAGAGAGACTAGAGAAAGAGTCAGGCAAAGGAAAAGAGAAAAATGTTGCCATAGAATCTTAACACACCAACATTTTCAGGGAAAAGTCACCTTGCTTTAGCCTCTCTAGCTTACTTTTCCCCTTTCTTGCTCTAAAATTAGACACATCCATTTCAAAGGAGCCATCTGGGGCAATCCTAAGGAAAGCAAGAGAGACCAGACCTGACATTCTGTGAAACTCAGTCAGCCAGAGGAAAAGTACTTTCTCCTTCTCTTTCTGATTTGAGGAATAAAGCAAAGAGAGTAAAGAGAAACTCCTATTGTGAAGCATAATAGGGAATGTCATTGCAGCTTTTCCTGAGATGATTCAAGGAGCTTTTTCTACCAGCATGCATCTGCATTTGCTTTATAACAGAGAGTGGCAGCCAGTAGGTTAAATGCTTAACATAAGTCTGTGATTCAGCAAGCAACCTCCATTCAGAAAATATACTGAAGCTCAAACTCTGCTATGTTTATGGTTTCTCTGTTAGGCTCTCTATCACCTCTAGTACTGGGAGCAGTTTTGGGCATGGCAATATAAGAAAGCTTTTAGAAAGCATCCAAAGAAGGGCCACAAAGATGTTGAAGGGTCTCTTGAGGGAAAGCCGTATGAGTTGCTGCTGAGGTCACTTGGTCTGTTCACCCTGGAGAAAGGGAGACTAAGGGGAGACCTCATTGCTGTCAACAACTTCCCCGTGAGGGGAAGTGCTGAGGCACACACACTGATCTCTTCTCTGTGGTCACCAGTGACAGAACTCAAGGGAGTGTCATGGAGCTGTGTCAGGGGAGATTTAGGTTGGATATCAGGAAAAGGTCCTACAGCCAGAGGGTGGTTGGGCACTGGAACAGGCTCCCCAGGGAAGTGGTAACAGCAGCAAGCCTGACAGAGTTCAGAAAGTGGTTGGACAATGCTCTCAGGCACATGGTGTGACTCTTGGGGCTGTCCTGTGCAGGGCCGGGACAGGTGATGCCATGAAGATTTTTTGCCTTTTCTTTTATATCCCTGTTATACCTTTTTACAACTTCTGTATTCTTAGTGCTTTTTGCCTACATTCTTAGACTTGTTTTTCAAGCTAAGAGACTAAACATTTTAGAAGCTTCACAGCTAGGGATCAGTGTGCCCCAGACCCCAAGGTCCTCTCCAGAACATATTCTGTAAACCAAGATAGAACCATCCAGGGGAAGGTTCCTTGGGGAGGAGGGCTCACTTGAGCCTCTCATTGGGGAATCTTTGATAGATCAGTAATTAGTAAGACCTATAATGTTATACCAGATCTTTTGGGGTGTGCATTGTGGTGTGTATTTGGGTGCATTTGACCTGGACGTGTGCACCTAAAGATCCTTAAAATAAATACCAAGGTAAAATCCCTTTTCCCCTTCTAACCGTGTGTGACTCTTGATTTTAAGACCAGGAAAAAGCATCACAGGTACTTTGGTGATCCTTGAGGATCCCTTCCAACTCAAGATATTCCATGATTCTATCTCTCTATGTGTATTTGCTCTCCCAAACAGGAATCCTAGAGCCCAAAATACTGAGTTTATTTTACATCTTACACATAAGTACAGGAATGACTTAAGTGTAGGTATCATGAGGTGAAAGGAACAATGAGGTAAAGTATTCCATGTATTTCTGACATTGACAGATTTGAGCATATTTTTTTTTTACCAGGACAATCTTCTGCCCTCTTGGACCAAAAAGCCATGATAATTTTTCATGTTCACTCTTGCTTTTCCTATTTATATTAAAGGATAACTTTCTGTGATGAGTGCATTTAATTTCAGTGAGCAAACTCTGTAATAAAATATCACTCCAACTGAATCAAAGAAAATGAACCAAACCTTCTAGAAAGACATAACCAAAGAGTTGACTAGAGGATGACAGGCAGCTGCTGTGGAAAGCAATATGTAGGCTGGACATCAGAGGCCATTTGTAGCCTAGAAACCTGTCAGACTTCTTCCACAGGCACAGACAGAATAAGAAGGGAAGGGTTTTGCTAGGATTTTCTATAGCCACTTGGTCAAACTAATTGAGAAGAGAGTTTACAATGCTTGAGAGAGGGAATAAAATCAGAATGCACAGAAAGTATCCCAGTTGCTTTTTGTCCACCAAATACTGGTCCTCATTGAATGGTTCATTGGTTGGTTTAACTGGCATTGTGAAATATAGGATTCAATTGCCTTTATACCTAACTACAAAGGTAGCTAATGGTTAACAGCTTGTCTGGTCCTTTTTTTAAAACAAATCACATTAATTGTCTTAACTTAAGTGGCATTTCTACAGTTCTTCCCTGCTTTGCAAGTTCTGGGTTTGCTTAGGCTTATATTTTTCTCAATCCCTCCTTTTTTTTGCCTCTCAGCTGTTCATATTAAGAAGAAAGTATTTTTCTTTGAATCATTAACATTTTTAAATATTTCCTATAAATCTTCCTACAAATGTTTCAAGAAGTTCCCTTCCATCATCAATAATCATCATTAGCCATGAATCCCAGGCCCCTAATTCTGTCCCTCCCCTTCCCCTTCCTCGCTTTACTTTGAGTATCATTCCTCATGCTATGTCTAACCCAAGTAATTTTAGCTGTGCTCATCCTCTGGCTCTGATCTGCTTTTGCTGGCTCCTCCATTTCTTTCTCCACTAGAGCAGCTGCTGGGCTTAGAGACTTGTCAGTGACTTTGATTTTTGTATTGTGTCAATGTACAATATTTCCTGCTTATCCAAGATAAATTTAATCTGCCACCATGCTGCCTAGAGCTATAATGACTTTAAGTACATAGGGGAAATTTACCAATCCTCTGCAGACTGTTATTAGTTGAAATAACTTAATCTTTATCAGTTCTCAATAACTTGCTGTCTATTTCTTTTATGGGCTTAGTTACGCGTTAAAAAATTTTGGTCCCAATATTGACCTCTAGGACACTTCTCTACTGACCATCTTCCAAGCTCAGAAATATTCATTTTGTAGGTTCTTAAACTTTAACATACTACCTAGTTTCCAATATTATGTAGCCTTCTGAGACTAGTGGTATTTTTGTTTTAAATCTATACCATTATTTCTTTTAGGAATGATCATACTAATTTTCTGAAAAGTCCTGAGCCAGTGCTATTTGTATGTAGTTTTTTAATTAGTTAAAGAAAAAACAATAAAATGTATGGTATAGAACAAAATACTGTCTTTATTAGCAGGATTACATATTTTTTTTTCCCTACTGCTTAGGAGTTTGAATTGTAAGATCAGTAAGTATTTTAAGAAGGAAATAAAATAAAAGCCATTCCAATTCACTGATGTGGAAACTGGAACACGCTTTACTTAAAGTTGCAGAGTTAGAGGTAGAGCTGGAGGCTTCCAAATTCTCATTGCATCTCCAGCAAGGTGTGCTGCCTCTCATGCTGGCACATCACCTCTCTCCCTGTTACAGAACCCTGGCTGATGCAAGGTATAATTTCTCGTGAATGCCTCTGGCCTTGTATTAGTGAGTACCCAAAGGTGGTATCAAGAAATGGAGTGATGCACCCAAAGAAAAGGTAACTGATGTGTTGACTTGGAAGGCACTCAGCTCCCGAGAGAAGTGGCTTGCTTTTTTTTTCCTTAGGAAAAAAAAAGGTATCAAAATGAAGTAATTTTAATTAACTCTGGGTAATAGTTTGATTCCGTATAACTGGGAAAGAAAGTGAAATTAGCTGGACTGTTAGAATGGATTTGTAAATGAATGAATGACCTTTGGAAGCAAAATTGTGATTCATACAAAATGAATGTTTCCATTTTCTTTTATTTCAAAATATTTCTCATGATGGAATGTTTTGCAGGGAACAATTGCATTCAAGAAAATCTGCGTGTCTTCAAAAAAAAAGTGTGCAGAAAATGAGTGAAAGAAAAGAAAGGGTTCACAGGAATGGAACATATTCAGCTATATAAGGAGCAACATACATAAGATTTTTTAGACACATAGATAACTCCCCAGGGCCATTTAGTATCCCACACGCATACTTGTATCACCCTGACTAGAGGAGGAGTGATTGGTACTAGCTATAGGCAATGTGACATACATTTAGGAAGTACTGATTCCAGGAGAGGGGTGTGATTTCTGTTCAGGGATCAATGTTTTTTCCTCAGTGATGTATGAGCATATACTTCATTTGCTTCTTAGGTGCAAATTGTGTTCCAAACTCCTAATTAATTCTGTAGGATGTTTTTGGTTTGTTTCCTTTTTCTCGCCCCCTCCTGCCAGCTGACACTGCACGTTGAGAACCAGGATATTTTTCCAGAGATGAGGGTGATGCTCATTGTTTTGGAAACTGGCCAGGATCCATGGTGGCTAAGAGACACAGGATCATTCTATTGGCTTTTAAAGCCTTATTTTAGAGACAGGAATCACAAGACTTCCTGTTTATCTTGCTTTTTGTATTTTCATGCAAAATGAGTCACTGCCAGCTCTACCAGCTAAAACAGAGTGCAAGATGCCCTCTGAACTTGTTGAAGAAAAAGATACTTGTTTTCCCCTGCAAACAACATGGGGGATATATGAGAACAGTGAAAAGATGGTAGCCTAAACTTGCTATCATATCTGCACTGTTGTGGTCTAGCAAATATGGTAACTATATCTGCAAAGATAGAGAAATAGGGGCATCAAGGTGTGTCAACAGGCAGCATATGAGTGCTTTGGAGTTAAAGGCTGTGCTATACCTTGGGCTGACTTACATTTGGGACTATAGGACAGTAAATATTTTTATACAAGTGTGCTATTGTGTGCTATTGTAAATCTACCCTCACTGGACTTTTGAGCAAACACACTGTTCTTGATTTCTCTATATTTAGACATCAACAGACAGATGTTCACTTGTGAGCAAGTTACTCTGAGTATGTGGTTAGTCTGACCCATTTTAGCCAAATAGGGAGGGAATTAATGACAAGGGTACCAGGCTGCTTCTTTCAAGAAGACTGTACCTGGCTAGCTCATGCATAAACATCTGTGTGGGTGACATCTGCATTTACTCAGACAATTCTCACCTAAGCTCTCTCTTTAAAGATACTGCTTTGTATAACAGTGAAAGTACTTTTTATATGAACATACTTTTTAATCTTGATTTCTAATTTTATCTGAATTCTCAGCATAGACTGAACCAGACAAAGGTACCAGGAGAAACTCAGGCCAGAAGCAGTGCTCTCAGAACTTATCTTCTGTAAGATTAATTGACAATAGTGCTGTCACCCCCTTAAATGTTAAGTCTAATCTACGTTGAATCTCCATATTGTCTGCCGAGTCTTTGAAAAAAGGATGTCATGAAAATTTGAAGAGGAATTATCCTTTTATCTGTTCCTGCAGTAACTAGAAGCTTTTCCTTCTCTTCTACCTCTTTTCTTTTGCAAAGACACACAAACCCCAATTTATTGTTCCTAGAGCAGAATGTTTCATTTTGGTGTGTCTGTGCTAAATGTTGAATTGAAAATCTTTACTGGTATTCCTGTGCTTGTGAACACTACTCCAGACACATTTCACTACTGTGGATCTGTACTTGGTGCTTTCTGGGGTTCCCTGCAGATGCTTGCAATTAAAGATCAGGCATGAGGGACCCAGATTTCACAAACAAGGGGAGACTGCCTGGGCTCTTCATGAGAATAAACTTGCCTCCAAGATGAAAGTGGCCAAGGTGGGCAGGGTGCTCAAATGAACTAATGAAATAATTAAGGCCTCATGGTGGTAGTAAGACACCACCTGTAAGTGGGTTAAGCACAGTGTGCACCAGTCCAATTCAGTAGGGTTGCAGGTCTGATGGTGTAGCACAAGAATCTGGGTGCACAGAACATCATGCCTTCTGAGATGCTAAAAGAGTAAAATTGCTTGTGTGTAAGCTGCTCCGATCACTGACTTCTTGCTGCTCCTGAATTCTTCAACTCTTGGCTTTTAAATTTAACAATGAGCCTTTGTGATATATTTCTTTCCTGCTCAACATATCTGTGTGGCAAATCATGTAAGTATGATCCGTCTTTTACACCACAAACATCTAACTGGTTTTATAAGTTATAGGATTCTGCACTGGAATTAGAAAACCCTATGGGTTTCCTAACCTTAGGAAACACGTAGACCTGGGAAATATTGTCTCTTGGCACCTAAGACCAGAAAGGAGTGATTAACAGAACTTTCTTTTTTAATGATGCTAGCTTTGCTTGGTCTTCTGTGCTACTCCCATTCTTCTCAAGCTATTTTTCAAACCTTTTCTCCAGGCAAAGAGAATAAATTGTACTTCAAAAATAATTTATAGATTAATGGGAAAGGTCATTTGTGTTCCGGGACTTTCCTGTTGTCACATTATCCATCACAACTTTCAGTTCAAGGCTCTGATCTGCTTTGATTTCATTGCTAGAGTAAAGCATGCATCAGGTGAGCTTTCACACGTCCATTACTCCTGTGCAGTGTGAAGATCAGTTCCTGAATGGGCAGTGAAGAGCTGAAAAACTGTCATGTGGGAATGACAGAAGACAGGCAGTGTCAGAGATCTTGCTGGTTATCCTCTGCTTTCAGGAGAGGAAGACTCTGCCAAGTCATGTGAATTACTACATCAAAAATGCTGTCTGTTTTACTTATTATATCTCCTGTGAATTTGGGAGACAAGTGAATTTACAGGCAAAGGGAAGGAGTGAATGGCCAAAATATTACATATCCACATAGTTTCTTTGTAGCTCTGTGAGAAAAACATGGAGGAAGGAGGCTATCTGAGATGTCTAAAGCCCACTTGTTTTGCCACTCATTGAATGCCTGTGTAAGAAAGTGAAGTTTAGCCCATTTGTAAAGCAATTAGATGTTAAGACTCTGGGCTGAGGCTGCCTATTAGAGTAGATTTGCATACTAATAATGTGATGGTAGTATCGTCTGGTTTTGAGTGCAGGATCAGAAGTGTGGTTAATTTGACATCGCCTAGGAGACCTGTTCCATTGAAGCAGAGATGATGTGCATTAGCATGAAGCTGTAGGGTGAATCAGTGTTAGAGACATGCCTAAAACTCCTGCCTGTTCCTGGTCTGACTTTGAACAGCTTCCCATATTTTCATTTTCTTATTTCTTATTTTCATTTTTCCCCCTGCCTGAAAGAAAGTGGTGAGGGGAGGAAGGCAGCTGAAGATTGCTAAAAGGTAATTGCATGAAACCCCATTATCAGTGTGAGATTCCACTCTAGGCAAAGGCACATCTCAATTTTATTTCTAACCTTCCCAGCAGATACTTTCTCTTTTACCTGAAAACCACCTGAGAGAGTTTCTTGCTCTCAATCTAAATAATGCATGCATCCAACAAGAGAACAGTAGTTGGAGAAAGACATTCCAGTGCTGCCAACATTATTAAGAAAAATGTCACCACAAATCATCTAACACGTTCCTTGAATTACAAAAGCTAAATGTACACACCATCTATAATGAATGAACCATTTCCTATGTAAATGCTAGGAAATCCAAGGGAGATTAGCCTGGGTAATGGAGTTAAAATCAAGCTAATTTGTTTGTGAGGTTATTGGCAAGTCAAAAATCTCCTTCACAGTTTTGTTAGGCAGAGGGGTGGAGAAAGTGTACGTGTTAGGCTCAGAGGCAATCAATGTAAATTTGTTTTTACCAATGAAGCTGGTTCTGCTGAGCAAAATGAGTTGTATTCCCAGCTGTGTGGCTGAATCTGAGTCCAGTGCAACCAAAGGTCTGCAACAAAATTGTTTGGATCTGTGGAAGTATAAGATGAGAAGGGGTAAGGAGGGCTGCAAACAGTTCTGGAGCTGAATGAGGATACACTAAATATAGAGGGAAAAGCAGGATTCATTGCGCTTCTTTACTGTGTCTGACGTGTGCCTGGCAACCTAGGAAATTATGATCAGAACTGTGAGAAAACAATCCTCATTTTGGAGTTTTTTAACTTCATGCAAAATGTTAATATCTCTAGAGCTGCTTTTTTTCAGCTACTCATTCTGTCCTTTCTTACATTTGCCTTCCCTGCAGACACTATTGCCCCTTCCTGTTTTCAGCCACTTTTAAAAACATCTATTTCTTCATGATCTTTCCACCCACTGCATGCTTCCCATAACCAGTCAGTCCCACCTGTCCCCATCTCTTCTCTCTGCTATCCTAGCTGTTTTGTTCCTGTCCCTTTCCTTCATGGTAGCTTAGATTGGAGACCAAAATCATTGAATCCTCCATCCCACAGAACCTCCTTGTTGCTTTTCTGTTGACTTCAGTAGTTGTGAGTGGAAATACTTTGACAAGATGTGAGACTCAGGACTGAGAAAACCTGTGTTTTTTCATCCTTCTTGCCTGCTAAAATGTGCCTTATATAATTTCAGCTTCACACATAGCTAATAGGGTTTTCCACTTTAAATTCTGAATTCACTTGAAAAGAAATTTATTCTTCAAAGGAAAATTCTGAAGCAACATGCAGCCTTTTATTTCAAGTGAAAATATATTATTAGTTATGATTTTCACTGTTAAAAAGCTGAAAAGTAAGTGTATGTAATGGAGAATTAGACAACTGGGAGAGGAGTCATTTGAGCAGTAGAAGGTGTCTCTGGTGGATCTCCATTTGAGATCTCTGTAGACTCATACCATAGTCAGTGGAGGGAGACAGTAATTTTAAGATCATTATTGAACTTAAAATAGATATTTAAAATAGATCAGGTGAGTCACACCTTAAATATACCTGTTTCTTTCCATTGACTATAAAGGAAACCTGGACTGACTGGCTCCGAGGTTGATGCCTACAGTGTGGCTGTCTAAAGTTAGGCAAAATGAATCCCACCCTAACTGTCATGTTAAACACTCATCATAACATGTAATTTCTTTTCCTTTATTTTTTTAAATAGAATTCCAAAGCAGAACAACATTTTGAGGTAAAATGAAAACATATTTCAGCTTGAAACTTCCAACAAAAAGATCATGTTGAAATTTTATAATTGTGTCAAATTTTTGTGTTGAATTTTATAAAGTTCAGTCTTGACAAAACTACATTTTATGAAGAAAACTTTTTAAATGAAGAATGTGACTTGATTCTCCCTCTCACAAAGTAGAGTGTTCCACCCTGCTTGTCCCTGGGCATTGGTGTTAACACAGCTTCAGTGGGTCCAATTTGTGTCAGAAGGGGTGGTAATTTCATGACCAAGTCACAAGGACATGGGCTGAGAACTGCCAATCAATTTCACATGGATTTCGTTCTGTTGTCAGGTGACAATAACTTCTGGTCGCTATTGAACTGGACTTAGTTTGCACCAGGGGCCTAGAAGAGAAAACAGAATTTATTACCAGTTCTTTAATCCATCCAATTCAGCAAAATAGCCTTGTATTAAAATATGTCATTTATTTCCTTATACCTACCTGGCAGGAGGGTAACTGTAACAAACCACCTTCAACAGCAGTAGGATGTAGTAATATGGAGCAATTTAAGCATAATGGAGCTCAGAGCTTTTCAATACTGTGTGACGACAGGTTTTGGAAGGTAAGATATAAGGTGAGGAACAATTGTGCGTCTTATCCCCATCCAGCAGTCACTGTCTGTAAACATCCTACCTATTCATGTTTGCTGGCTCAGGGGGAATTTTCACTGCACTTTGAAACCTGCATTAAAACTGTCTTAGACTTTGAAGAGGCCTAGGGTAATTTTCTTCTGCCTGCTGTGACTTTCTTTTCCATGTCATAAAATTACATGACTGATAGAAGGGTAATTTCTGAATTTCAACCTACATTCTTCATCTTCGCCTGTAGTAAACCTGAAAAGTGTATTCTGGTGTGGGGAGCAACTGTAACTCTATACATTAGCCTACGTGCTCCTTTTACATTTGTCCATTAACACCTTCACCATTTGTCTTTCCCAGGTCAGACTGAATGAGCTGAAAGAAATCAATATCTCTTTGTAAGTGATGAATATTTTTTCCCCAGTAAAGTACCTCTCTAAAAAGTGGTTATGTTGAACAACAGGGAAGTCGAGATTTGTCGTCACTAAGGTCAATAACAAATTCTCCAATGTATCGGTCATTCACTTTCTGTCACTTCACATAGTACCAGCCCAGGTGGTTTTCCATTCATCTCTTTCATATGATTTTTCTCAACCATTTGTCTCTGACAAAATTTTGGCTTGCAGTCCTTTATGACCAAATGGAAATTCCAAATCATATGTCATTCTAGCAAATTCTGTTTTGTTAGAGGGGTTCAATCTCTCCCATGAGCAACTGAAATAAGCACCTTAAACTCTCTTACTGCCCAGAGACAACAAAAATTCATCCAGCTCCTGTGGAACACCTAAATGCGTGAAACATGGCAAAAAGTGAAACGCACTCACCAGGCTGTTTAGTCCTGGGGAAGTATTCAATGGTAAGTTTTGTACAAGGTGCTTATGGCTACCTAAGAACCATATTTTAATTTCAGAGACTTCTGTTACACTTCATACTCTCTATACTATTCTGTTCTTCCAGAAAAGCTGACACCAACAAATCAGGATTTTCTTTGATGGATATTATTTTGTCTGCATAGTTAAAAGAAAATCTGGATATTTCTTCATGCCTCTTGGATGCTCTATTGCAGTTGACTCAGGTTGTTCAATGCCCTAAGTTCAGAAATATTTTCAAAACTGAAAGCACATATTTGAGGAGTCAGGCATTGTATTAATTTTCTCTTGTTTTGGACATTTGAGATGCAGCTCAAAATGGCCAGACTTGTGCAGTGTGAAAGGCTTCAGAGCCAGTGGGCAGAATTTTTCTTTGAGGAGGCAGCTCATTATCCCACTCACTGACACTCAGAAGATTAGCAACGTACTCAACAATGCATAGAAGTGTGAACAGCTTTTAGACCCTTTGAAAAACAGGTTCACTACCCCATGCCATTGTCTCATAACTGGAAGAGGATTCACAAAGAATCAAAGTGTATTTTGAGTCCATCTCACAGAAGCACAGTATCCAGATCAGAGCAGCTATTTGTTAATCTCTCTGAGAAATAGCTTGTTCATAGGTCCTAAGTGACTGGGGATGGCTCTAGGAAGTGATTTTAGGAAGCTCTGCATAGTTTCAGTACGTTCAACAGCACCTCATCCACTGTATGCAAAAATATCAGGAACCCACCCTTCAAAAGTAGCAGGAGTTGCTAGCACGTGTGGCCTTTGCATAAAAATGCCACATTTCAGTTCCTCTTTCCACAGGTGTTGATGGTCACAGACATTTTAAAAACTCCCTCCCTTGCTCGTTTCCTCTTGTCAAAATTTTTCAACTCTTGAGCTCTGCTAGGTGGATTGATCTTTGGAGATGAAGATAATATTGCAGAAATACCACTGATCTTGCTCACAGTCACATTGGCTTTTCCCCCTTATTTTCCTGTCAAAGGTCAGTTGTCCTACTTAGATCCTCCTTTTATTTATTTCCTTAGTTTATTTATTTGCTTCTGGCCCTGAGCTGTTATTGAAATTAGACTCATTGTAACAACATAATGTGTAGACTGTTTGCTGACTGTGTCAGATCAAGCTTTATAATATTTTATGTGTGCTGACAGGGCACACACACTGCCAGTAAAAGTATGTACCACTCTTTGGCCCAGCTCCTGCTATGTATTACAAATCTCAGAAATGTGGTCATTACTCTGTCTTAGCTGCAAAATTACTTTTATTGAATTGCAGTTTAGGTATCCTGTTATTTGCAGTTGTTTTTTTAGGGTTTTTCCATGTTCTTTCCCCTTTTCTCCTACATTTGTGGAAACATAATAATGCCATTTGATCCCCACAATGCTCTGTAGCTGAATTTTCAATGAAGGTTCACAATCTGTTTAACACCATGCAATCTGTGAAATGAAGAATTATACTTGCCCAACTATGTTTTATGATTTTTGCCGATGTCTGGGTTAATACATCATTCATGAACTTATGTACTCTTGTTTCTATTGTGTTTGTAATTTGCAGTTTTTCATTATTTAGTGTGAATTTGTAGCCCATACATAGATTGGTGGTGCATTTCTTATAAAGATTTTTTGAATCACATATTACATGATTGAATATATTACATATTGCTGTAGTATTGTTCATACTTCATTATTGGCTATTTCTTGGGATTTAAATAAAAAATTGCCAGATCCAAGATGATTAATCTTCCAATAAGAAATACTGACTCATGTGTTTTTCATTTTGTTCCTTATGTTCACTACAAAAATGTAAAGAACATGTGGGATTCAAATACTGCTACTTTGTATGGTCATGACCAATGCAAGCAAATGTGTCATAAAGGGCAAAAGAATACAAAACAAAACAACCCTCAACAACCCTTAGGCAGCAGTTCATGGGAATGTTTTCAAAACTCTTCCCACACCCAAGATTGCCCATGGAGCAGATAGTTGCTTACAGTATGGGAGAAATGCATTATTGAAAGTAGATACGTAAAGATCCTTTTGTCTGCGTGTGTCTGGTAAAATTCCTTCGTACTTAGAAGATAAGCCCAGAGCTGTTTCTTGTGGACTGAACTTTAAGTGATGGAAAAGTGTGTACATAGAGCTTACAGATTAATATGAATTTCATCTATAAAAAGAGGCATTGATGCAAACCTTCACTTGAAAAGAAATCCTTTCAGCATGGTAAATCCTATCTTGAGAACTTTCTAGCATTGTGTTTTGCGTGTGGCATCTTGTTTGAACAATTATTCTAGCTTATTGCTCTGTCCACTATATGGCTGTTTTTAATTGTATCTTTAAAAAGATTGATTCCCATAATAAAACTGAGTTGGAATACTGAGATAGCACTCAGTAATTTTTCCAAGCCAGCACTTTGTTTCTAAATTTGACCCAAGAGAGTTATAGCTTAATTATGATATAAATAATCCATCTTTCAACAGGCAAACTGCTTTTTTAATTTTCTCATTTGACAAATGAAACAAAATAGGTGAAAAACAGGTCCTACTGTTAAAATAGAAATGGTGAAATTTCATATCACAGGAGAAAGAGTTAGAAGGAGTCTTGAGAGGACATATCACCCATGCTCTTGCTTCGGTGACATCAGCTGTAATTATCTGAGGCAAGTTTGTCCTTCTTGTTTTTAACAGAGTCTCATGATGCATATTCCTTACCCACTTTGGTGATTCATGAGCTCTACCACTAGAAGGGTATTTTAATGCCTTACCTGTATCTTGCTTGTTGCATTTTAAATCCCTTTACTTCCTGTCTTGCTGTCGTGAATGAGGAAGAGAGATAATACCCTCGGTCTTTGGAGCATCCTTCTGAATATTTACAGGCTGTTTCCAAATTTCCTCTCATTATTCCCTTACCTAGATGATCTTTCTGCTCAATCTTTCCTTGTATGTTATTATTTCTCTGACAATTCCTGTTGCTTTCTCTGTCTCTCCAATATGTCTAAAAAGCTCTTAAGGGGGGTCCTGTAAGCATTTTTGTCTCAAGAACTTCTTTAATATCAATTATAAAATTCATAAATCTGTGTTTCTTAATGACTGCAGCATAAGGCAGCTGCTGCTAATAATATATCAAAGATCATAGTTTTTCAGACTACTGTAGTAATAAATAAATAATGCTTATGTTTGTGGCACTGTTGAATTCATGGGCCTTCAAAGAGTTTCCTGGATTATAAATTTATTGCCTGAAACAAAATCCAAATAACCAGAAGAGATTTTTTCACTGAGTTAATGCATAGGACTTTTATTATGATATAATTTATGTGAGATTTAGGGTTGCATGACACTAGTAATGTCATTACAGTTTTTCAGTGGTTTGAAATGAATCTGAACCTCTGTTAATTTTAGGAACATCTCACCTGCTGTCTCACAGAACCCAGCAGTAAAAGATGCTTGTGTCCGTCTAAATAACCAGGAGAACCTACGTGTATTTTAGCATTTTTCTGTATTTTCTGGTGCTAGATTAGCAGCAGAAATTTGTCCTTTTTACAAAGGAAAAAGAAATCAAGAAAACTATTTATGATGGAAAAATAAAAGTTCTTTCCATTCACCTCTTCATTTGAAATCTTCATCTCTAGTTCTCTGCTGGTGCATTTTGTGGGTTTTTTCCTGCTTGTCACCTTGACAGTGGCTTTTGACCAGTCCAAGGTCATAGCTTGGAATTGAATATACAGATTACAATGACAAGAGGAGCTTTAGGCCCTCTTGTCATTATAATCTGTATATATTCCTTTTAATGAGGCATACACAGTACCTGTGATTGTAAAGAAGGGCTGCTGTACTTTGACCTCTTTTTTCATGTGACTGTGAATTTCAATTTGTTTGCAATTCCGCTCCCTTTCCTCAGTATTTATGGGCCTTTGTTAGCTATTGAAAGCAAGAAGGGAGCATGAAAGTCAGCCAGTTAAATGTCTAATGCTTTAGTTGAACAGTATTTTTATTGTATTCAGCAGAAGAGATTTTTTGGACTGTACCATCCTAGTTCATATAGGACCCACTTGCCTAGGTTACAATATAAAGTTCATTGTCTTTTCCTCCTGAAGCTGAAGAGGCTGAGACTTTCTGGGAGCATTGTTAATGGGATGTGTGGAGATCTCGTGAATAAAGGGTGTACTGAACACAGGTCATATGGCATGCCCTGTTGTGTCCTTCTGCTTACTGGCAACAGACTCTCTCAGCCAGTTCTGCTTTTTCTGTGTTGCTTTTCCCACAGTTTGCCCCCATCTAAGGTTTCCTCTTGTAAATAAAACAAAACAGTATTGATAGAATCCATTCTGTTCATATTCCAGGTAGCTAAAATGGACTGGTTCCTAAAGCCCAAAGGTGAGGTCATGCTTTGTCGTGACCTTGTCAGATTAGGCATCATAAGCTCATTAGAGGTGCACAAGAGATATTTCTGCACTCTAACTTATGACTGCTTTTGTGGGCAGGTTGCTTTCACCTAGGTGTGTTATCCTGGACTAACTGCTGTGTCAATAAGATGCTGAGCCAGGCCTGCCATCTGTGTCTTTTTCTTTGCTTCTGGCAGTATTAAATAGTATGGCAAAGAATTATGGCTTCAATTCCACAGAATTATGAGAAATTCTAACATTAAATTTAATGCATTTCTGCAGGAAATAAGAACTGCTGTATGGATCCCCATGGGGGTAATTCTCTCCTTCCCAGCTGTGGGGTAAGTGGAAATCTAACAATCCAAGTGGAGGAGACAGCCACTACAACAGTGGTTACTTAACAAATGCAGTTTTCCTTTCTGATCCACAAATTGTCTGTGGGCACACCAGACTAAAAATAAAAGTAAAAACAAAGTAATTTTGAATGTTCTCATTTAATGAATTTTAAAGAAGGTTTAACCAGCCCCCCTCCCCCCCCAGTGAATGCCAACACTGCACCGGGCAGAGTTGTTACCTTTATGTGGAATCCTGGAGCACACTGGAAGCCAAGGTCAGAGCCCTTACTTTAAACACCTTTACTTCTTGTCTAGCTGATAATCTCTGCACTGGGGTGTGTCTCAGACCCATAAAATGCTGGGTGCACCATCTCTCACACTCACACCCACACACTCTTCCTCCTTCTCCTCCTTCTCCTGTTTTCACACTTTTGTCTGGATAGTGGGAAAGGCCCTTCCTGTCACTCCACATAACCCCTCAGTTGGAGACAATATTGCTTAATTGTTAAAAAACAAAAAAACCCACCTTATTCTACAGCATTTGTTTGGAAGGGAGGGCTTCTCAGTTCTCCACAGCTCCTTTACCATATGCTGTGGAGTTAAAATGTTCATACTTTTAAAAAGCTTTCTCATTAGCAGTTGTTTTAATCTCCTGCCAGAAGGACTGCAAGAGTTTTTCTCTGCTTAGGGTCATGCTTAATCTGCTGCTGTTACCCTCGTTAGAGCTGACCCAAGGCTCCTATATTAAAATGACTTCAGTGAAACTTACACATGTATCAGCTTTGCATGTCATGCGATGAGGAATTGTGTGCCTTCATTTTTCTTTACCACCCTTATTTCATGTGATCCAGTTATTTTGCGCAGATCTTGTGTATATGATTTTCTAGGATGCTATTATGGCTTTCTGTCCTTACCTGTGGCATATGGAAGGGAGGAATTGGAGTAGAAAAGGGATGAGGCAGGCAAGCCGTGAGTGAGTGGGTGGGAATAAAAGAGTTACAGGATGGAAAAATGATATCTACTTCCAAGAATTAGAACTACATTTTTACACCTTGGAGTCGCTCTCTCTCCAAGACTCTGTGAGTAAAAAAGTGTTTCCTCCCACTTTGTTTGAAGGAAGTAGAAAAACAAGGAGCATATTTTCACATCTATATGAAACAAAGCTGAGTGCTTGGCTAATACATTGGCACCCCGATTGTTTTATGGTTATGATGAACTGTATAGTGAACATCATGTAGATGATAGTTTAACTCAAATTCTCAAAAGTCCTAATCCAAGTGTCCCCGTCTTCTTTCCAGAAGTAAATAGGAAAATTCCTACATAGCTGGACTGTTAATCACTGTGCAGCACCTTTACATTTTTTTCCTTAGTGAAAAGCTCTTGAAATGGGCCTGAACATGACTTAACCCAATTTCATTGTCTATATATGCTCCCAAAGATGTTCTAAGGGGTATTAGTATTTCTTAATCAAAATCATTCAAATCTACTGCCACGAATAGGAGAAAGTCTGAGGATCCTTTTCATGAAAATGTGTTTTTCCTATTTCTGTAAAGTGTGTGAAAAGGATTTAACACCTCCATCCCCCCGGAGCACTAATAGACTTTGCTTTCAGCCAGATCAAGTTTGTTGTTATTTTTCAGTTTCTCCTCCTCTTTTTTCCTGCTAAAAGACAAGGCTCAGAATACTGCAGTGAGATAGGAGAGGGACCACCCTTTGAGCAAGAAAGGCCTACCTCAAATGAAAAAGCCTCAGAAATATAATTCTGAAACAATTAGGTAGCTGACTTCATTATCTAATAGCTCTTTGCCCTCTTCCCTAGTTTACATGAAGAGAAAGAGAATAACCAGACTTTGGTCTTGGTTTTCTTTTTTTTCTTTTTTTTTTTGTTTTTAATGTTAAAAGACAGTTTAGCTGGAATGTTGAACCCAGTTTCATTTGCAGTTCTTTTCTCCAGATGGATTCATCTAACACATACCGACAGCCTGTAATTTTATGCAGCCAGTGATGGGTAATAAGCTCTAGGTGTTTCTTGCATTAAATAGGATCTTTGTTAGAACTAAATGGTCGTGGCTGCAGGCAACAACCATGTGAAGGACAGGGCCATCACCTCTGAAACAATGTGTTGGATAAAATAAAGGGGAGCTTCAATAGGACTGAAAACAACCACCATAATTTCTCTGATTTGTCACAAATTTAGTGTTCTATGTACATTCCGGGTGGGCACTAGAGAATGTAGCTTTGAGAAAGAGAAGCATGAAATTCTACCCATCAGTGTATCAGTGTTCAGTGCATCTCTGACTGCTTTGGACCACTCTTGCACCTTCCATTGCCCTTTTCCCAGCTAGCACTTGCATATGCAATGCAGCAGTAATCACAACAAAAAGGAAGGCCTATGAAGCTGAGCTAAAGGGCATCTATGATTAGTGAGGAGCTGCAAACATAAAATTTTTGAATTCTGTATTTAACCCATGCTTTACCAGGATGGCAGCCAGCACATAGCTACCACAAGTGTAAGAAATTCAGTTACTTAGACAAATCATTTATTGCCTGAAAGTTTTGCTTGGCTTTCAGCCCAGGTGTCAGAGCAGTTTGTTACAGACACATTTTTCATTTTTTTTTTTCTTTTCATGGTGCTACTCCTCAACTAGCATGTGGGTGGCAGGAACACTTCATTCAATACTTCCCTCTTCTGTATTGTACCACTGGGTTCCTCTCATTAGCAAATATTTTATCTGTTCCTTTTTTTTGCACTCATCCTTCACAAACGCTACTCACTTCATTGCAGCCCATGGACTGAGAAATAGTCCCTTGATATAGCTGGGGGAGATTTATAAATAATTTCATTAACACCTTGTCATTCTTGAGGAGAATCCCAGCAGACCATCCGGAGCCCAAGTTAAGAACAGGAGAGCTGATTCCAAATTACCAGGTGATCTTGGAGTTTGTATCATAGGACTAGGGGGTGGTATAGCCCTACACAGTGAGAGCAAGATAAGGTCTTGAAGATATTCTTCCATTCCCTTTATGCTGAATAGCTTATATCGTCAGTCTACATCAGCTTGAATCATATCAGCTCCTCCGTGGGTATTTTCATGAATTTCAGTTATTTGGGATAAGTGTGGACGAGTAAGATCATAACTGGTTGACGTGTAAGTTCTCCACTCCAAGCAGCTTTATTGCTGATGTCTCATCATTTGTCACTGACATAGGGGTGTATCATTAACCAGTGGCATAATCTGACAGGGAGACTAATCCTAACGCTTAATTAATCGTTATAAATTGTCACTTCATGCAGGAGCCTGTTCAGTGGATTCGTCCAAATGACATCTTTCCTTTAGACCTTGGAAAAATAAGGAGCTGTGGCAAGGTAGTCATTAAGGAAGAAAGCACAAAGGATCCTGTTAATGTTATTTAAAACTTATAGGTGGGCAAGGAGAGAGAACAGAGGGACAGAGAAAGAGAGAGAGAGGGTTAGCTTGAGGAGGATGAGTTAATTTGTTCCCCAGCTCCAAAGTAGATTTTGGTTCCTGAAAGGCAGTACCACTCACTAGCTAACAAAGGAAATCTTGGCTGATAATATCTCCTGTATGGTAGGTACATATGCTGCTCCTCAGTTGGACAACATCAAATACACATTCTTGTGCTGCTTGTTCCACAGTAATTTTAGACAGGGTAAGTATACGTACATAGACAAACACAATAATATATGTATATACTGTGTACATTTCTTTCCAAGAAATTGATAAAATATCTCAATCCACACATTGTTGGTAGACAAATAAAGTCTGGCTGTGGTGCTTCTAGGAGGTTCTTTGTAAGTATGCCAAAACACACAGATGCATAATTTAAGATGCTTAATTACCTTGCTAAATGGGAACTCTGATGCTTGAAGAAGTTGGGGGGGGGGGGGGCTTTAAAAATGACTGACTGTAGTATCCTGTGCTTCTGACCATATTAATTTAAGTTGCTTTTATGGTCATCATCCAAACTCAAATCCTATTGTAGTGACTCACTAGAAGAAAAATTCTGTCTCATACCTTTTGCCGTGGGTGAGCATGGATGCTCTTTCAAAAAGAAAAAAAGAGGAATGTTCATTTGAGATAATCATCAACTACATGTCTGAATATTTTTAAAGGGACATTAAGTTTTGGATGCCTAAAGTTTTGAATGTCTGAAATTTTGGATGTCTGGCTTGAAAAGTAATAGAGGGAATTCATTTTCCATAAAATTCATAGAATCATTAAGGTTGGAAAAGACCTCCAAGATCATAGAGTCCAACATTTCACCACACACCACCTTGTCAGCTAGACCAAAGCACTGAGTCCCATGCCCAGTCATTTCTTGAACACCTTCAGGGATGGTGACTCCACAACTTCCCTGGGCAGCCCATTCCAGTGCTTGACAACCCTCAAGTTGTCAAGAAATTCAGTTAAGAAATTCTTCCTGATCTCCAACCTGAACATCCCCTGGTGCAGCTTGAGGATATGTTCTCTTGTCCTGTTACTGGTTGTCTGGGAGAAAAGGCCGATCCCCACCTGGCTGCAGCCTCCTTTCAAGGAGTTGAAGAGTCTCATAAGGTCCTCCCTGAGCCTCCTTTTCTCCAGGAAAAACACCTCCAGCTCCTTCAGCTGCTTCTTGTCTGACTTACACTCTGTACCTTCTGTCATCTCCGTTGCCCTTCTCTGGACATGCTCCAGCACCTCAATGTCTTTCTTGTAGCGAAGGGTCAGAAGTGAACACAGCATTTGAGGTGTGGCTTCACCAGTGACAAGTACACAGGGAAAATCACTGCCCTGGTTGTCCTGCTGGCCACACTGTTGCTGGTAAAGGCCAGGATGCCTTTATCAGCCAGTTTGGCCACCTGGACACACTGGCTTATGTTCAGTTGCTGTTGACCGGCACTCCCATATCCTTTTGTGTCGGGAAGATTTCAAACCACTCTGCCCCCAGACTGTAGCGCTGCCTGGTGTTGTTGTGACCAAAGTGCAGGAGCCAGCACTTGGCCTTGCTGAATCTCAAAGGGTCTGAGCCATCCTTTTGAAAATGAGCCTTCTGAAAGTGCCTCATGTGGCTCTTTTACAGGAAAAAAACACAAGCCCACAGATATTTTTATAACCACTAGTTACTTCAAGTCTATAATTAGAGAAACAATAAGTTGTTTCGGGCAATTGTCAGAGGCTCAAAATTAGAATGAAAGCTGATTACAGATATCATAGATGTAGACACTGAGATCCACATCACATCCTCTTTAGTGCTGTCTGCCAGAGCTAGACTTACACAAATACGTTTGCAAGCCCATTTGCAACCTAACTTTTGTCACATGGTTTCATGTGTTAGACAGATTTACTGTGTTAGTGGCAGAAATGGCAGTGCTACTTAATAGTGGTCAATGACTTAAACATCCACCATCTGAAAAACCCTTCAGCTGCTATCTTGTACCAGGTTTCATGCTGCTCCCTGTCACATCTGTGACAAGCAGGTAGAGCTCACTTCATAAGCTGTAAATTAAGGTTTCTGTAAAGACCAGGAGAACAAAACAATAAAGAGTTGCTTGTGTAGGGAGGTATTTGTGGGACATTGGCATGTAGGTATTGTGTTGTGACATGATAGGAGTCTCTGCTTGCCATTTGTAGTGAAAGACAAATGAACACTTGCAATGAACACTGGTGTGTCAGAATGCCTTGGGGATACATTTCCTTTTTCTAAAATAAAGCTGAAGACAGTGAGCAGTTTTACTCAGAGCTGCAATGTCTTGGATTGCATAGAATTGTTCTGGCTATCTCCGTTCTTTCTGTGCTAGACAAGCTGTGGAGATAATGATTTAAAAGTTAAAATATGCTCTTATTAATTGATTTTCAACAAATGAACATAGGGGTCCAGCAGAGCCACACAGAATGTTATTTGGTCCATAAGGAGCAATACACTTCATAATTAGTTTCATTTACATGTGTTCAGTGGCCACTGTAAAAGTAATTTATTTTTATGCCTGGTCCAGAAATCATTCTCCAATAATTATCTGTATAGATGCGACACTGATGAAAATGGAATAATATGCAGCCAGGAACCTAATAAGTTATTCCATCCCCTGGAAGTCGTCAACACAAACAAGGAGATTGCAGAGGCTGATAGGTCATTGTGATTATTTTCTTCTTTGTAATTGAATATCCAGACTACTTAGAGATTCAAGGAAATAAAGGGTTTTATAAGATAGTGTTTTAATTTTGAAAACTAAAGCTATTTCCTAAACCATTCCCACGCTGTCAGCGGAAAGGGATGTGTTGATGAAACTGGAGACTTTTGTGCCCCATGTGGCGATCAGGACTCTGCAGACCTACCACTGGTTTAATCAAGTTACCCACGAGTAGAGACAGGAAACAAAAATTAGAGTTATAAAAGCCTGTAGAGAAATTAAGTTCACTATAATATTGCAATAAAGCTACAGAAAGTTTATCCTTTTTCTCTCTCACACACGCATATACTTGATTTGCCTCTCTTCTACAGCCTTCCTCCTTCAAAAAGCCCCTGGGTGGAAAAATGCTTGACCGGCCCATGGGTCCTTGGCTATGTTTGTCCTTCGGATCCCAGAAAGAATGGAGGAATTTCCATGTCTTGCTGAAGTCACTGAATGTATCCTACCACAGCACAGGATTAGCCCTCTGAGGACAGACATTGTCATTCCTTGTATGCTTTACAGTCTGAAACACAAAATGACCCACTTCTCAGATGCCGTTTAAGCATTACTGAAGTAAATGAGAAAAGCACAACAATGAAATATTTTAATAAACCAGAGCCAGTTACTTTTATTCATTTATTTTCTTACTATGGCAGTGAATCAAGACTTCCATTATTTGCATATCATTAGAAGTCTTTTTCTGAAGCTGGAACAACTGGCATTAACATTGATTTCTGGCATTACTTTTTGCTAAAGCATAAACCTTTTGAATTACTACTCCCAGGACTGAGCTTGAGTGACAAGAGACATGTTCTGTTCTTGTAAAGATAGAATCCAGGCAAATCCAGACAGAGAGAAAGATTTCAAAAGGCATCCTTCCCTCAAAATACTTTAAGTAGGATTTGATGCATATTTTAAAGTATTGTTCAGTAGTCTGTGCACTCTAAAAAGGAAAATACATTCTAAAAATTGCCATCAGGGTGTAAATGGAGAAAATTGGTCAAATGGTAAAAAGAATAGCTGAAAGCTCAGGACTCTTCCAATTTGTACATGAAATGGCAGTGGGAAGAGGTCATTGGACAAAAAATTTGAAGTATGACTCATGATATATATGAAGACAAAGAGAAGATAGTTAATGGGAATGACAAACTAAAATGAAAATGTTGAAAAGTCTCAAGTGAGAGGGAGTAGATCATATATCCAGCCCAGAACCCTGAAAGAACTGGCAAATGAAATCTTCATTCAGAAAGGAAAGATTTAAAGCCTGTACTTGAAGTTTGCAATGGCATGAAACTGGAAAGAGGAAAATGCAATGCCTTTATGTAGAAAGAGAAGTGTAATGGAAAATAAGAAATCCATGGATCAAACCTTGGAAATATGTTAAGAATTCATAAGAAAATAGGAATTGGAGAGACTGAAGAATAGGGTATTACAGGGGTTTATGACAGGATAATCTGATTTCTTTCTGTGTTTTTGTTTGGCTGGTTTTTGTTTGACTGATTGTTTTGTTGTTGTTGTTGTTGTTTTTCTTATAAAAAGGACGTGCATCTGATCTTATCTAGCCAGAGTTATGTGATTTCAGTTATGAATCTGTGTGAAGAGTTGAGGAATTACTAGCTCTGTGTAGGAAGATGTAGATTAGCAAAAGCATGACATAGTTAAGAAGGAGATTAAAGTCAGATTAAAAAAAAAAGAAGGAGATGTTAGAAGAAGAATTTTTGGACTTTAAAACAATTAGTGGTGGATTTTCTGAAAAATTGATGTTAGGAGCAGTATGGTATGTTGTTATTATGAATGATCCTGATCCTGGAACAGAAAAAGAGGAGCTGATGACACAAACACAAGAGACAGCATTTATAGAAATCATCTTAGTAATATTACCCATGAAGAACAAAATGTCAGAAGAGTCAGGGCAACAGAAAAAGGGCAAAATAAACTACTGTTTAACATCTTGCACTAGGGATAACTGAAAATAATTTCTGCAGTGCCCTGGGATCTTACTGTCCAAAGCAGAAAGAGCAGACAAACTATTTGCATTTATCTGTCAGTCCCCAAATGACTGTGAGCCACTGATATGATACCATCATCAAAAAGTCAAATGTTCTCTTTGGATATATCAGGAGACATGGGAGTGTTAATATCATAGTCGTGGGGAGGTGTTGTTTGGAATACTGTGAGTCTCACCACCTGCAAAAGACAAATTCAGATGAGAGCAAAGGAAAAGGAAGATTGCTAAAATGATTAAGAAAGTGGATATCTACTTGTGAAAGAAGAGAGTGTAGGCTGCCCAGCCTAACAAAATACAAGCTGAGGAGTCAGATGATTGATACCAGGAATAAAATAGAAGGATAAACACCACAGAAGGAAGAGAGCTATTTAAACTACAGGACGCTGTTGACAAAAAGATAAAATGGATATTCATTTCCCACAATTAAATATATTCCAGATGTGTGAAACTTTCAAATTATGCCAGTAATAATATTTTACAACACTGAAGATACTGTAAAGCCATAGTCAAGAAAGATTAAATCAACCTGAAGTAGGTGCAAAAAGGAACTACTAGATGAATAGTGGAATGTTTAATTTATTGCTCAAGACACACTAGAAGAAAACTTATCTTCCCTAGCCCAGCAAAATAAAGATGGAGAGGGAATATTGCTGAAATGTGCTAAGGGAATAAATATCAGGGAAGAAGAAGAGCCGTTTTAAGCTAAAAGGAAAAATTGTATGAAAATAAATGGATATGAACTGTCTATGAAAAACTTAAATCTTCAAATGAGAGAAGGGTTCCTAAAAATTGGAGTAGCAGTGATAAAAACAGCAAAAGGAGTGAATTTTTTAGTGAAATATAATGAGATTATTGGGGGACACAAAAATTAATGCTGTTTGGTAGTTATAAGAAATTGCTGTTTCTAACAGTGTGGAGTCACTGGCCTAGGTGATCTGAATGGACAACTTCGATCAATAAATTTTCAATATGTTCAGACACAAAGGTCAAGGAGGAGAAAGTGGCATCCATTTGATATTCTTCCATACATTGCATTTCCTTGATCTTCACTTGCCCTAAGTTCCTCTTTTAATTTTATTCCTTATGCAGTCAGTAAAGAATCAGAATTCCCCCAGCTCATTCGCAGAGCAGATAATGGTTTTGTACACAGGGCAGGTATGTAGGTCTTACACAAACTTCACAGCCCCATCACATCTATTAGAAACTACATTGAAGGTCCAAAGCAAATGTCTTTCCTTACTTTTCTAAGTAATAAATAACAGGTCACTTCTAGTGCTTTCTCTGTATCGTCTACTTTGGACATGAAAGAGGTTAGAATAGGGGAGAAAGAAGGATAAGTGAAGAAACCAGCTTATGTTTTACAACTTTCTGCTCTTCCAATGGTTTATGACACAGAATGATGAAACAAATTTAACAAATTCTTAGGTCTTGATGCTGGCATAATATCCACAGTCTAACTATGAACTTTTAAAAGTTAGGAAATAACTATGAATCTCTCTTTTACATCATTGTCATATTTGCATGGCAGGAACTTTTCATATCAAGTCTAATCCAGCAAAGAATTCAATGTTGAGATTGGATAAATGTACAGAAGTGGAGTGTTTCCATTCATTTGTTGTATCTCTCTGGAAATACTCCCAAAGTTGTCTTTTTCTGGGATTTCCAGGCCCTTGTGAGTAAACTCAAAGTAATAATAGAAATTTTTCTTCTGGTGTTTGAGCACTTTATCTTTGAGGAACCCAGAACAACACATTAAAAATAAGTGTGAAAAGAAAGAAACAAAAGTTTTCAATACATTAAAATGAAATGTTTTGATGCCATACTGGGTTTTCAGATAGAGTTTCATGCAAATCTCATTCTTGGCACTGATTTTCTCTCTATAGGCACAGTGGACATGATGATAAATATATCTTTCAGTTGCTTCCAACTGCTATAGTTTATTTACCTTAAGAAGCAAGGGAAAAAGGCTGCCTCATGAAAACACAGGCCATAACTCTATTATTGCCAGCTGCTGGATGTGTAGAAAGAGACTTAAAGAGAAATCAAATTATTGAGTCAGTGGCAGGATGATACACTGGGATCCAGTGTTTTTTAAAGGTCAGGCACCAGCCTGATTTATTTCCCTTTTCTTGAGTGATACAACAGAGTGAATAAACTGAATAGAAAAGTATTGCTCTAATTGCTGTATGGGGATATATAGTTCATTTGGACCAAACTTTGGGCATATTTCTTTCTCTGGTTGACCTTTTCCTGTGTCTTTTTCTTTCTCCCCTCTGGTTTATTCTTCAGTCATGGTAACAAATTATAATTATCCCATTCAGGTCATCTGCTTTTTCCCCTGTGAATTATCAAAAATTTCTATTGTTCTTCATCTTTTTGTTTGTTTGTTTGTTTCAACAGGAATTTTGATTACTTTGCTAGTTCTTAGTTATATATGGGGGTACGGCCCAAGAGATACCTTTCACTCTGAAAACCCCACAAATCCAAGGAATCATTCTATCTATTACCAAATTCAATCATTTCTGAAATGTCACGTACTCTTCAGACATGCGTGGTGGTCTTCCTCCCCCTATGGGAAGGAATGAAAGGAAAGTATCCACTCTACCTTCTACTGAAGGTTTATCTAGAATTGCTTTTTCTTCTGTTTTAAAATTCAACAGTGTTTTTTGTTTTGTTTTTCCTTTCACAAACTTGAATTGATCTTCATGCTACTTTTTGTCCTTTTCAGATTATTTCAGGGTGTTTCTTTCAAAACTCAAGCTTTACATGTCCATATCCTATTAGTCAAGCATACACTGAACAAGAGCTGTCTCACTCCAGACTTTTATTTGGACTTTCTCATAAGAGAACCTAGTGAATTTTGTCAAGTTTGCTACAGTTCATAGGTTTGCAATAGAAATAAAATACACAAATTAGGATTTATGATGCAATGTCCTGCAAAATTGCTCCTAACCTTTTCTTGCAGGAAATAAAGGAGACTGTAGTGAAACAAAAATTGCATTCATCACTTGATTAAAACCTTTCACAGCTCATGTGTCCTAAATGGTTTTATGAATTACTGCCATTGAGACTGAAGTTTGGAGGAGGGATTAATCAACAGTTAAAAAAAGAGAGAAAGAAGAAAATAAAGGGGAATCAATGGTAAATATAATGCTTACCAAAAAAAAAAAAAAAGAATTCAAGTTATCATTGCACTTAGAGACAGTTGTGTTTAGAAAAAAAATTCTACTCTGTGGTTCAAAATCTCCCCATTTCTACCTTCTGGGTGACTTTGTTCTGGCACCTTCACATATCTTGTCTTTGTCCACACTGCTTTACTGAGATATCAAATCTTCAGAGAAAAGACTGGATGTTTTCCCAATGTGTAATTCGTACCTATTACCAGGATGCCTAGTTAGGAATTAAGGAAAGGAAGAGATTGAAAAATATACAAGGTCACAGAAAAAAATATTTAGTGAGATCAGGGTCAGGGTTCTGAGCCCATGGAGCTCAATCTTGTCCTGCAAGTGTGACACTATTTCCTGTTCTGTGCTCCCCAGCGCTAAAAAAATTTAGGAAATGCAAAAAATTATTTTAAATGAGATTTGTGAAACAAACCAGAAACTCAATGCCACTATGCCTAAATTCTACAGATTGGCCTTGGTTCATATGTATTGATGGTTTATTTCTTCTGATGCAGAGCATTTGCAGAGCAGGTATATTTCATCCCTTTCATGTTTACCAACTGTATGTATAATATCATTTACATTACAGAGATTTCTTTCTTCCTTCCCAAAATTTATCACCTGTCATGAAATGCTATTTAGCCTCCACACCAAAGAGATGCTTTCATCTGTTGGTGCATTTCTGAGTCAAGCACAACCATCATCAGGTACTGATTGTTAGCCAACTTTGATATGATTTTGGCTATAAGCATATGGTACCTAACAAGGCCTATTTTTTTAATGTGAGATCTAAGCCATGTTTTGAACCTTGTTGGTGTCCAATGACTCATGTCTTTTCATCCAGTGCTACACAGACTCTTGGCTACTCATTTAAAAGTGAGCAGCAGTTAGATTACTTCTTTATATTTAAGTAGTGTCTTAAATCTTCAAGCTTAAGTGAATTAACACTTGATAATGGGAATAGACTTCAGTTTTCTTTTTGCAACATACCAGGTTTTCCTCGAAGTGTACTTAGAGAATCAACAATTCTGAAAAGATGGTTGCTAAGGATTATTATGTACAGTGTATTTTATTTTTAATAATGATCCTCAGCTAGGAGATTCTCTCCAGATGCCATGACCATAGTTAAATATCACAATACAATAAAGATAAAAACTTCTTTAATTATTTTTTAATAGGGCTTTGGGTGGATTACGGAATGCCACTGAAATAATAATAACATGAAATAGAATATTTTTTTCTCTTTGTGATTTTCCAAAGCCAATGATCTGTAACTGCCTGTTAGCTTTTACACTGTTGTGTCTCTAGGTATGCATTTAACACTTTTAATATGCCCTTGATTATATGAAAGCTTGATTATTCCAACATCTTTCAGGTTCTGCATGATAATCAAGGCTGTGTTAGAAGGAGCTGATCTAATCCCAGCTGATATCAAAGCCAAACCCAGCACTAAATACGGAAGGCAATATTGTAGGTCTCCTAAGTCAGTGTTTCCTGAAGGGGAGCTGTGCAGCTCCAAATTGGACAACACTGGGCCTCTGTCACAGTTTTCCTCTGATGTTTTCCATTATGTTGTAAAGAAGAATTTCCTCACCTTTTTGGTTACAATGACCTATTTGGAAAATTTAATTCTAACTGGCCTCATGATAGAAACAATCTGTTGAAGCTTCCCCTTTGATCATTCCCTTTGTTTAACCTCTCAATAATCACCTTGTCTTCTTGTGGTTCATTTATCATGTGGTCTGCAGGACAGAATCACAGGAGTTAGCACATGTACTCAGACTCAAGGTGACTGATAACCTGAGATATTCCTTAAAAATTCTCTTCATAGAGAAATTTATCAGTCAGCAAATACTAGAGAAATAGATAAATAACTAGACAGTGGATGAATACATAAATAGGCAAACAGTGGGAAAGATCTATTATGCCATCCTTAATTCCCTGGCAATGCAAAATAACTTTTATTTAAGATTCTTGCTACTATTCCTGCCATTATTAATTTAAAGTGCCAAGCAGAAGAATCTGGATGACAATAGTCATCAAGCACTATGTATTACCACCAATGGTTACAAAAATCCTTCTCATTTCTTCCCTACCCTAAAAAGCCTGAATGATCATGGGGGTTTTTTTCCTGTTGTATCTGTCCAGCACTTGATTCAGTTGTATTTTTATTGCATGCAATAAAAATGACCTGAACAGACATGTGGAGAACTTGGGAAGGGGATAGGATGATGTTATCATAATACAAATATAAATCAGAGCATTTTGCTTAGAGTTTGATTATCATTTTCCACTCATCTCATGGACATCTGCAGAATGAATGTCTGAGCTAACATTTGAACTAATGCTGCCAGGCTCCTTTTGTGGGCAATGAGAGAACATCAGTTTTCTCACCTGACCTAAACACTTGCTTTAGCACAAGTTGAATCACATCTTAGGAGTTACTATTTTTCCACATTTGTTATAAAGCTGGAGCACAAGAGCAATCAGTGAAATGGTCACACTGTAGACATATGCAGTCAGATGAGAGAAATTCCATCCTCATATGTTCCAGCTTTCAGTAGGGCTTCAAGGAAAGCTCAGTTTTACTAAGCCTGGATGGAAAACAAGGGTCATAGTACCTAATCCAATACTGGCCAACACTAAGATGTCTTATTCCTGGTTCTTTGTTTTTCAAATCTGATTTTGTAGTCAAGGACCTATGGCAGGATCCTATATCCCCTTCCTCTACAATAGATGCTTTCAGTTAGTCATTAGTGTCCTAGGTAATTTTGGAGTGTCAACTATTCCAGTCTCTTCCTTTAAAACAGGGATAATACTTTCCTTCTTTTGTACTGCTGTTGGGTGAAGACCATCCATCAGTGTGAGGCACCAAACTGTGAAGGAGATGTTATTAGCTCTGTTCCACGTCTTGTGCTGCAGCATGATCTTAGAGACAATTTCTAATCACATCTACAACAAATTGATTTGAACTGTAAGCATTTTGGAGTATTTCATATTGTAAATGGAAAACCTCCTATAGTGCCAAGCTCTAAAAGCTAGTTGCATAAAAAATTCTATTTGAAGCGGGGATTTTTCCTCAAATAATGTGAATCTGACATTGCTGCTGATTACTTCTCATCAAAGGCTCATCTTCATCTGAGGCCTCTGCTCCAGTTCCTTATTTTCTCCCCTTCTTCCTCTGTCTCTGCATACATTTTAAAGTATAATTTAGGTTTCCAATACCATACTAAATGTTATCTGTTCCTTTGGATCCTTATTTAACTGTTCTTGTCTTAATTTCATCTCTTGCAATTGTTAACTCATTATTCAGGTTATTTCTCACAAGATTGATTTGAGTATCAGGGGATCATTTACTTTTCCATTATAACAGCCACTTCAGGTTATAAATTCTGACTGTAAGGAGAAAATGTGCTTATCAGTTTTGTCAGCATTTGTGTGAAACAGGACTGGGCTTGTGCTGCAGAGACTTTCATGACTGATACAATTTCTATCTTTGTATTTTCTGTGGCTAATCCTGCTGTTGCATCTCCTGCATGTTGAAATGCAGAGGAAAACACTTGATCTTTGTTGCCATTTTTCTGGTGTGAACTGAGTATGTGCCTGAAGTGAGAGGATCTTTCTATCTCATGCCTGTGTTAAGAGCTGCTTCTTGGGGGAGCAGATGGTTCAGGTGATAACTAGCTATGGCTTATGCTGCTATTGTTGGAAGCAATCATGGCTTAATTTTCTGTGTGTTGCATCTTTAAATTTCCAAGTGTTTGCTGGAGGCTACTAGCATTTTGTGTTCATTTTAGACAGCATATGTTGCAGAAGGTCCTCTGCTCTCCACCATTGGGACTTTTTTTCTTCCTTTTTGTTTGGCTTTTCCTTCATACAAATTAAATTTTTGATGGAATGAAGCAGGAACTGATCTTTGGGCATGTAACGTCTTTGGAGATTCCCAAGCTGTGTTTCTGGCTTGAAACAAGCTAGATTCATAGGAATCAGTAGCAAACACTATAGCTCCTTCCCAGTTTGGAGGTACAAACTTAGAAAATGATGATCTGAATTGCTTCCCAGCCCTTGATGTCCTACCAGTTATTTTAGGAATCTATTCAAGCAATGCAGTGAGTGTTTGATACTCAGTCTTCCAGGTCAGGCATTTTTTCCAAGCATTAGCAGAAAGGGTTTGTAGGGGTTAATTTTGATATTAACTGGATTTCAGGGGAGAGTCCCCAAATAAAAGAATGGAGCCAGCTTTGACTCCAAAATTGCTATAATTGTAGCTGTTATTTGCTTGCCCCCTTTGGCTGGATTCAGGATGGTTTCAATAATTTTCATTACCAAGGAAACACAGACTTTGGCCAAGCCTCTGCCGTATGTCATGGACTTGTCACAGCTTTGTGGCAGCACTGAGATACTCACCCATCTGAGTTGCTTAAAGTCAGGGTCTTCCTCATTATAAAAGTCCTCCACTCCATTTCTGTCTATCTGCCAAGTCCGAGGGGGCACCACCAGCCCTGCCTACCCTTGTCCAGTCCTCCAGGGCTGCTCCCACACTGCCTATGGCCCAGGACCCTGTGGCAGTCTCCTAGGGACACCAGCGCCAGCCCCAGCAACACCCAACAGGGCTGGGCTGCAGCTCTCCACAGCCCTGCCCTGCTAAGACCCACCAGCCCTTGTCTCAGCCTTGCCTTGGTCTCCCCCATCCTCAGGAGACATGCCCAAAATGTCCCGGGCTGGGGCTGCCCCGGTGCCCCTCAGGCTGTCAGGGTCCCTCCCTGCCAGCCCAGGGATCCCCAGCAGCTCCCAGCATTCCCGGTCCTGGGGAGCTGCTGGCCCACATGGTGCCATGGCACCATCCACTCTATCCGTAACTGGAAAGCTGCTCAGTGCTCGTGTGGTCTGCTCTCACATGCCACAACAGTCAGGTTTTAGTGCTGGTTTTATATGAGTGATTGCTGGGGAACAGCTGGCACTCATAAAATGAAACACAGAATATCTTGTTAATGACTTGTCACCATTTTTCTTCTTTGCTTTATGGGTCAGGGGAAAGCAAACAGCTTCACAGGTCTGTGCAGAAGAGCCCGGGAGCCCTTCCCAGCATCCAGATGCTGAAATGACAGTGATTAACCACAGTGCCTGAAACTGAAACTGTGCAGAGTGCGCTTGCACTGCGGGGGCACGTGGAGATCTACTGAGTAAGAGATATGACATATCTGGAGGGGAATGGCAAAGTGGCAGGAAAGTTTGCCAGCAAACGTCTCTCTTGCCAGTTATTTACCCGGCTAATCCTGCTTGGAGCAAGCCCTGTCTGTGCAGCCCTCAAAATGCCAGTCGCAGCACACTGGCTCGAAGGGCTCCCTGTACTGCAGCCACTGCAAAGCTTGGGCTGGTGTTAGCCCTGGGGATAAATGCTTCAAAGTGCCCCTGAGGCAGACAGCCCCAAAAACCGGGCAGTTCTGAAGCCACAGGTTTTCTCATACAGGCTTCAGATCAGCTCATTTGGTACTAAGCTTCTGTTTTCCCAGAGAAAGCTCCTGACTATGCTAAACCCCCTGGTGTTGCACTGGAAATGCCATCTGCTTTAAAACACAAACTGAACATAATTCTCAAAATAAAAGTCCCTTACACCTATGTCATGTGAAAGGAAAAGCAGGAAGAACCCACAGGCAGCTGTGGATAAAAAGACTGGAGTAGGAGTGGACCAGGTGTGACAGACAGAAATCTGAACATTTTCTCAGCCCAATTTGAATATTAAGAGATTGCAAATTGTTGGATTTGCATCTCAAGGGGACAGAAGTCTGTTTTTTTAGCAAGTGGGGAAAAAGGAGAGTGTAAAGATCACTTCCTTGGCTCACCAAGAGTAGGCTGCTGCACTGCAAGACACACCACTGCCTCGAGTCAAATGAGCTTAACTAGTCCCTCATTTGGGAGGAACAGGAGCATTCTGTGCTTCTCTTCAAATCAGTTATTCAAGTCAGTAGAGGAAAAAAAGGATGTGTGTTATGCCATCTCCTCTCTCCACCATCAAAAGTCTCTCTTTAGAGATATATCTGTCTTTGATCATTAGAAAATCTCCCCAAATTAGTGATGTAGGAGAGAAATCCTCTGGCGTGAGCTCAGAAGAGCAGTTTATGTTCTAATTCGCCCATTCAAAAATCTAATGGGAGCCAATTGCCTAGGGGCATTAAGTACTTAAATGCATTTGCAGATCTGAGCTCTTCTTCCTTTTATTAGTACACTGTCTTTATAGTTATCTAGTTTATTAAGAAACAACATGTTTTACAAGGAATTTTATAAAACTAGTGTACTGTTTAAATAACAGATTAGAAAAGCACCTGAGGAGCCATGTTGTTTCCTTGGGTGTAAAGAAGTACTCAGGCAGTTACTTAAAGCCCTATCATGTGCTCGGTTCAGAGCTGTTCCAAGCTATCAGCTTCATCTGCATCTGCATATACGGCATATGGCATCTAACCGCTGCATTTGAACTGCTGCAGCAATTTTATGGAGATGCGTTCCTGAGATTGTTTCCACCCTGTGGCAAATGAGGTATGTGCAGGTTTCTGACCAGAACTCCATCCTAGATTGAGAGATGTCTCCTGTTAAGCCAGTCTCTCTTACTCATCAGTTATCACTTACCCCATTTGTACTGACCCATAAGCTAATAAATGCATGAGCCTTGTTTGGTGCAGCAAATGCACTGATGAGCAGGAGAATAAAGTGCCTTTAAAACTGAGAATATTCAAGTAAACTGACACACAAATCTGTGCATGCTAAGCTGTGTCACAAAGCCAAATGGGCTCATTCAATGCTCTGTCAGCTGAGAGGAACATTAAAGACCAATACCTAATTCCCGTCACCACCGGTGGGATTTTGCTCCCTAAAAAGAGATGCCTATTATTGTTTTAGATACCCATCTGTATTCAAATTAACTGCACAGCTGAAGGGAATGGGAGTTAAAATAGGCTTACTTTGCCTTCCAGTTGCCAATTCATGAAGGCATGTCATCTCACAGGTCTCACATTCTGCCAGCCCCATTCAAACACTTGATATGCAGCTGGGCATCCAGAAGAGAGTTAAACATCCCTATTATCTAACTCCAAATTTTGGAAAATGCTATTGCTGCACAAGGAAGGAAAGAAAAAACAATTTTAATACCAACCCTAACAATGTTTCCTGAATCCTCCATTTTCTTTCTGGTCCCATGAACAGGGAATAAATGTTAAATATTTAATGGGGGAAGAGCAGGGAAGCAGAGGTGATGTGAATGATGCTTGCCATTTCAGAATAACTAGTTGTCTAAAAGTGGAGAGTTACTTTCCAAAAACTTCATGTCAGATGCTGAAACGCAGGGGAAGACTAGAATGTAAATCTTTTCTCAGAGCTTCTCAATTGTTAGCTACAGAGAGATTTTTAATCCTCAAGACACCTGATGTTGTCCATCTACCCCATAGACAGAATCATTGCCATATGTGGAGGAGAGCCAGACATCTGCTTCAGCATGAGCTCTAAAACATTTGACTTCTAGGTTTTTAACTATTTGATTCCCAGTTTCATGTTTGTTGAAATATTATTGAGTAGTGAATATACATGTATGTTACATACCTAGAGTGTATATTTTATGGTTTTATCTTTTCAGTGTGTATCTAAAAATAAGTTGCATATAACTGTATGTATAAAGAGAAAAAAGAGAAAGCTATGTAGAATTGATTGCATATGTACTCATGATTGGGTTATTGCTCACTTTATTTTGTATTTGTTGCCATATTTTTTATAAATCAATTTTAACTTCCTTAGACTCCACAAGCAACATCCCCAAGTCACAGAGCAAGGATTTGGAAGTCAAAACATCATCTTAAAATGATGTCTCTAAAGCTCAGACCAGATTTCCATATACTGCCATGTACCTATCCTGAGAGAAGGAATTCTTTTTAGCACCGAGCTCCTTATTTCTTCATGATTTTCACATGATCACAATTGTTCTTCTCACTTCCCATTTCTAGACAGTCCTGAATGGGAACGATGTCAAAAGTTCAAGAACTTTGATGATACAGGTTCTCCTCAGATAATCTTCTGGGTCTTCTTCTGATCTCAGAGCTTCATATTAGGCTCTCTGAGGTGGCTGGATTGCTTTCCCAAATGGAAAGCAATATATAAGTTCATATATTTTGGTCTGTCTGTGAAATTATATTGCAGTTATCACTGCAATATGTGAGGTTTTAGCCACCAATAGCTAATGGCTAGGGCAATAAATTGCCAGAGTACGACTTCAATATTGCTTTTAATGAGGACATCTGATATTGACTGTGTAAACCAAACAATACTGGCCCACACAAGACTCGAGTTACTCTGTTCCTGCATGTAAAACATTAGTCAGCATCTTATTGCAGTGCTCAATCTGTAGGATTATCCTTGAATTGAAACTAGTAAGCAAAACAATGAAAATGTCCAACAGGAGATTTGTGTTTGTAAAATTTATGATAATTACTATTACTGTCTCTAGCAAAATCTGATTTTGCTTGCATAACTTTAAAAAACATAGTCCTGTGTTTAAAAACTAAGATGATTTGGTCATACAAAGACCTCTTATTTTCAGTCTTTCAGATATTTACTTTGCAACAGCCTTAAGGTGTTGCAGTGGGGATTCCTGCAACACATGTATCAAACAACGAGGCCCATGGAAAAGAATATAAGGACCGATTCTTGGTAGATATTTTCAGAGATGTTTATTTTTCCAGCCACCTGGTCGGCGACTTGGCCAAGAACTGAACAATCACCCGAGGGTCCTTCCCGGGCAGGGGAACACAAAACAACCAATGGGGAACGAGGCTGACCAGGGAGTAGGGAAACCCCCTGCCTCCACCCTGGGGCCCCTCTCCCAGGACCCCACGTCAGGGGGGAGGAACCCCAACATTAAGAGTATCAATACACTTGAAATCTACAGTGACACAATCATGGACAACCATTGGTTTCATTTTTTGGAAGCATCTGTGGACAGTAACCTCTGGTTGTGAGTAAGGGGCCTGTGATGTGGACCAAGAAATGTGCAGAGAAATCTACAAAGCTTCTATCAAACTTGTTTGGAGGAAATATTTTTGTCATGGATTTTCAATGCATGGAATATAACACTTTCACCAGATTAGTCCTAAAGGTGTTAGTGTGCTAACTCAGGTGGTGAGGCTGGGATTCCATCTGGTTAACCAGATTGGTTTCTCTAACCAATTGGTTTCAGATTGGATGTAGAATCCATTAAAATGAAACCTCTGACAGGTTTGAGTGTTTGTGCACGTGTTTGTGTGTCTTTTGGTTTGTTTGGTTTTTTGGTTTTTTTTTTTTTTTTTTTTGGCTTTGTTTCTTTTGTGGGATTGTGGGATTTTTTAGCAGATCAGATTAGATACACTCTGATGTTTCCTTTTGTCCTTAAAAGTGTTTTCCTTCCCCTCTTTTTGGAAGAAATTTGTAATATTTGCCTTTCTTCCCTCAACTGCCACAACTCTTTAAAGATGTTGGAGAGTGTCCTTGCACTGCCAGCTCCTTCAGCACTCTAATGATGTTCATTAGTAACAAGTCAATGAGAAGAATTCCTGTCAGAGTAGCAAGGGTGTGTGATTGGATACTTCAACTTAGAGATACCTCTTGGATGTTGAATGTCTTTACTACACAGTTTGTGAGGACCTGTGGTTGAAATGCTTTCTCAGAATGTAAACCTCAGTAAATGGATGTTAACATTAACCATAAATTAATATTTGAATTAAAAAAGATTGAAGGGTTTTGTGGCTTGCAAATCTCACAGAGCTGATGTCAACGCACTTGATATGGTGTGTTGTCCACAGCAAACGCCAGCCTGGCTTAAAGAGGTATGGAGGTGTGCATTGGAGAGGACTACTTAGGGAAAGGTTGGCTCCCTAGTCCAGGACCTGTGATGAGGTAGATTTTAACTGAGATAGATTTTAGCTGTCTGGGGGAAAGCTGTCCAGTGTTGCTGGATTAATATACATGGATGCGACCACGTGTTTTCTCAGTGTGCTGAAGATATGAATCACTCGTCTAGGCAACAGTATGGCCCAAAGTGAGAAACTGGGTGGCATTCAACACATCCCATTTTACACATACCATGAGTGAGATAAAGCTGGTCTTAGAGGAGCCAGTCTCAGTTGCATTCTGGATGTATCTTTCTCTCCCCATCTCCTTCCCCTTCCCTTACTGACAGTTTCCACTTAGCTTTCTTAGTTATTTCTGAAAATTAAATGGGGCAAGTCCAGACTTGTGTCATTATGGGAAGTTATCAAGGCAGTGTTCTCTTCTCAGTTGCTGTGTGGCTCTGGCTGCTCTGTTTTCCCATCTGTGAAATGAAAGTAGTACTTGCACAGCTTCTGATGTATTTGATGCTCTGCAGGTGAAAAGTGCAGTGCTGTGAAATGTTGTGACTGTAGAGCAACATTTATGTTCGTGGAACGATGGCTACATAAAAGTTTAGAGCCCCACCACCACCCTGCAAGGTAATATGTATGGAGCACTATGAATATAAACCACTTGTTTGGCTGCCTGATAGACCCCTTGCTAATGTAACAGCTTAGATAATCTAAATTCTCCCTTTGGGCAGGTACCAAGGATATTTAGTTTATCACTCTTCTGCAGAAATGAACACTGGACCATTAAATAATTGATTTTTAATGAAATCTGATGGAATTTATGTTGTTTTGGGGTATTTTTTTTATTTCAGGAAAGAATGAAGGAATAAACATGTGTTCTACTGTTTTCTAGTATTTCTTCTTATCTTCATAGTTTAAGGGACAAAAGGAAAGAACCAAAATGTTACCGTGTAAACAAATTATGGTCTGAGAAGCTTTCAGTCTTAGCAGGACTCAGTGAATCAATTACACCTGTTTCCTCTGCCTGAAAAGTAACCAGTATTTGACTATTTCATACATATATTGGAAAATTAAACTTTTTTAATATTTCAAAAGCTTTATGAAATTTCTCAATTAGAACACTTAAAATTGAACAGCTTTATACTATCATAGTCATTATTTATGGTGAAGGAATTATTCAGTTTTGGATGTTCTTGTTCCTGTGCATCTTTTCCAGTTTTGGTTGTCTCTAAATTTCCTGAATACAAAGGGGCTGGTATGTGAATGTTTTATTAATACCAATAGTTCCTCAACTGTTTTGGTGCAAATAAATCTCATGTTATTGTGATGTCATACATGCAACCACTTTTCTGTGGTCTGCACTTTTGCATTTCAAGGAGCTTGCTATCAATTGGAGGAGGTGACATTTTATGTTGATTTTGAGACATAGGATGGTCCAGAGGAGAGGCATGTGCTATCCCTTTTTCTAACAGAATTGTTTTCTTGCCTCCTCTTTTTATTTTTCTTTTTTTTGCCTTGCCTCATTAGAATCATTGAGGATATGAAAAGAAAAACATAATTCTTTGTTTACAGCAAATACAGCATTAATGTCTATCTTTCTCTTTGCATTTTCTTTCTGATCTTCTAGTGTGCAGAGCAATTTGCCTGCTAATTCATTTACAGCTGCTTTTGTGGGCCTGTCTGAACACCCAGTAGAATAGGAAAATTTGCAAGCATAAACATGTAGAAATGTTTCCTGCGCTAGCCATTTGGAATGATATAGCGGCATCTCCAGCAGAAGGATTACAAGCATGTGTAGCACTTTGACAGTGGCTGAGCAAAGGGCTCAGGGGATCCTTTGGCTGCTCAGGGGTGAACTCGAAGGCAAGATCACATCTCCCCTTTTGGATGGACCAGATCACCTGGAGACATCCTTTCTCCATCTTAGAACCTTTCCTTCTTCCCTTCATCTCTTACATCACATGAGTTACCAGGTGCTAATTTCTGGCCTCTTCTAGTCAGAGTGACTATTTCTGTGGCTGGCCTTTGCTGATCTTCATGGTTTTGCCTTACAGAATGTACTAGTTTGAAAACAAACCAGTGGGAGGCACCAAGTCAGAATAACAATTCAATGGAAATTAAAGAAAAGGGGAAAAAAAGGTAAAAGAAAACACTGTCAAACTGACAGAGTCAAGGTACAACCTGACACCCTGTTAGGCAGGGTGGTGGTAGCACTCTAGTAGAATGGTGGCTGAAGTCCTCTGAAGCAGTGATCCTGTAGTAAAACAGTCTGCTCTTCCTCAGGAAGTCCAGTGGTGGCTGTGTAGCTCCTGTCCTCTGGAAATCCAGTGGGAAGCCACCGTCTCTAGTGTTCAGCCTCAGATTATATCCACGATGGGATGCTTGGTTCCTCCCTCTGGGTGGAGCATCTCACAATGGGGTAATGAGTCATGAGGCCAAGTGTTGATGAGGCTCATTAACAGAAGATAGTCCGGAGGAAGTTATCTCTGAGTCAGGCGGCAGGACAATGATGGGCAATTAGCAGAAAGATAGTCTGGGGGGAGGAGGCAAGGAAACACTGCCCCACCTGGTTTCAACAGCTGATGGGGATGGTAATAGAATACACTGCAACCCAGGACACAGAAGTAGGTGAGCCAGCCTAGCTGGCGATGGTCCCTGGGATGAAATCTATTAATCTAATATACCTGTGAGTGAGGAGAAAGACCAAGAAAGCTGCTGCCATGGCGCAGAGACTCACCACAGAAACTGATCCTGAGCCCTCAGCATGGCCATGACCTAAATTGTGATGCCACACCCTGCAGCATGCCAAGCATCCACTAAGAGGCACCGTTTTGCACTGCATTTTCTGGGATGTAGCACACCTATGTACCATCAGCATAAAACAGTAACTTTACACATGAATAGGGCTTCCCTGTTGCCATACTGTGGGTGGAGAGATAAATTCTGCTTAGTTTGGTACTCGTATTCTTGCAGGCACTTGTCATTCACCTGCTCTCTTGATGGTTTCTCCACAGTTTTATTTTGCCTCTTTCTCCAGGCAGGGATGATTGATTCATAAAACAGAGTTGTGCTTTACAAGGTCGGCATTGGCAACATTATCACTGTGTGCACGGTTTATAACCTCAATCAACTTATTTTAAACACTGAGCATAGAGGAATACAGAGGATGTTAATTGGAAATTGCCATCTCTTTTTTTTTAACATATTATTGAAAAGGAAGCATTCTTTCTTGTATAAAGGCAGAGGCAGGTTTTATTTGCATTGTGTCTTCACAGTGGGTTATGACTGATGATGACTGAGTGTTTTTTGTAGGAGTAGAAACACAGTTAAGGTCTTCTCCTCATACTCAGAGCCCAGCAAAAGAAATTGGAAATACATGGTTGAAAGGCCAGAATATTTGAGAAGAAACATGAAAGGAGGGCTGTTCCAGAAATGTGTGATCTTGGGTCTGAGACAGGGGTCAGTTTTTGACTCTCTGTGAACAGGATTTGACTGACAAAGTGTACATGTCATGTAATCTGTGCAAACACCAGGATACTAACCTGTGCCATTGACTTTAGGCTCCCTCACCGGACAAAGTGGAATTTCTCTTTCTGTGAAGTGTCCAAGAACTTAATGATCTATTCAAGGTCAGAATAATTTTATTCAGTTATGATTGTCTGACTTACTAACCAATGGCCATCTCTCTCTCCTCTATCTAGGACATTCAAGGGAGAAAATCTGAAATGTTCAGGGGAAGAAGAGCACACCTTTGCCACTTAGTTTCTAAAGGAAGACAGTGGATCTGGTGACCTTGGGTCTGTGCTGAATGAGAAGGAAGAATTTTATTCTTCCAAAGGGTTGCACTGGGGAGCATAGGCCTCAAGGGGAGTAGAGAACCTGCTTGGATTTCTCATGGCAATTACAAAGTCTTGAAAGATGCCTATCTCCACAACACATGTAGGTAGCTTTTTTTGAAATTTTTATTCCAGGTTTTCCCTTGGATGTGTTGCAAAAGAGAAGAAGAGAGTGAGAGCACAACAAAGAAGGGGAAGAGAACTTGACAAGAAGGTAGAGAATCAAAGAAAGAGGACATTGTCGGAAGAAAAAGAATATCATAGTAAAAACCGGGATGTGTATATACAAGTTTCTGTAATGCAGGTGGTTAAGGGGAAGTGTGAGCTGAAAAACATACTAGTGGGAAAGACAAAAGGCTATGTAGAACATGGTTCAAAGAGATGCTTTAATATTTTCACATTATACCAACCCTCTCTACAGAAAAAGTTGTTTCATTAAAGCTGATTCCAGTTCAATGATTTGATTTTTAAGTGAAGAAGTGAAAGTGGCAAATATTTTTCCATGTTTCATTTTACTTTAAACAGATAGAATGTGTTATAAAAATAGACTTAAAATTTGATATTGAGGGAAAGAAAATATGACACTTTTTTCAATTTAATTTAATTGGAAATACAAACACTTGTTGTTTGGAAACTTTGTAAGCCAGGCTGCAGCATTTTTCAGAATTGTGCAACAAAATGTGTTTTTAGTACAGTGGGGTGGGGTTTTTTGCCTTAAGGAAAAGTAATTCTAGAATATAGAAATCTACAACCAAAAGACATTCTCTTCTTGCACAGTGCCTTAGGTGCTGCAATCACTGTGAAACTGAACACTTTCCATTTGCTGTCTTTGCTCAAAACAAAGTGTAACTGCTCACCTGGGCTCCCGTGGAAGGGCTTTGTCTGAGCTGTCAGGGCAGTATTTTCCCTTGTTTTGTTCTGTTGCTCTCATATGGTTTGCCTCATTTTCTTATACCTTCAAGCTTATATACTGATAATAGACAGTTCTTACAGGATGCAATTGCCATTGGCATGGAGAATTGCCCTTCCTGCACCTTTCCTACAGCTCGTCTTACGACTTTTAGTTAATATGACAGAAACACTAAGCTTAGAGCATAGCAAAATAGGCAGTTGTAGATAAAAAAATGCTGCTAGCAAGGATTTTCTTGCTGTTTTCTAAGTCCGTGAGAGACTTTTCTCTCTCACAGAAGAGGTACCAGAGTTATGTAAACAACCAAACACCTGCAGCCTTGTAAAGTATTGTTTATGGTATAGTAGAAAAATATTTTGACAATGGATGTTTTAGGATTTTAGCCAATCACCCCAAGGGGTGGCTGATCTTTTGTCCAATTAGACTATGAAGAAAAAAGTCTATAAAAGAGTTTGCAAAATAATTAAATAAATCAATCTTGCTGCACAATTCCTGCCTGCTGGATCTTCTCTCCTCCTCGCTACAGCTGCGGGACACGGTAATATACCCTAGGGTTGCAGTAATAGGCAGTGGCCACCTATATGCCTGGTCAGGATTATCCAGTGAAACACATGCACCAAAGCTTTGTGCCAATCTGTGTGCAATGCCTGTGTCCAGCTAAGTGTGCCAGAGTCAGCATGAAAAGCATCACGAGTGGGAACAGCCCACTAGGATCTGGCACAGGTCCTGATGTAGGCATGAAATGCTGGGGGGCAGGGATGAAGATGGCTGCTATCACTATTATAACCCAGTGTTTTGAGGGAGAGTGCAGAGGGGAATGCTTGCCTGGTGATGACTCCCAGCTAGTCACAGGGAGAAGCTTTCCTTTGGCTTTTCCCCCCACCTCTGTCTTTCTGTTCCCATTGCTTTTAATACCTTCAGTAACTTTGAAGCTGGCATATATATATCTTCACCTCCAGACCCCACTAATAAAACTTTGTGCATTAAGCCTGTCTTAATATCCTTCATGCAACACTTATTCAAACTCAGTGCTACTCAGTAAAGGTTAGCATGGTAAATGTGATTTATTGCAAGGTTGGCTTACTTGGAACATGTCAAATATACCCTTGTCAAACTCTTCCAGGATTGATCAAAACCAGGGGTTTTGTCTCATAAGATATAATGGGCACCCAAGAATTTATCTGTGTCTTATGTGGATTCTGTGTCATTCATCCCTGTTGTTTTCTCCCTACACATACAGAATTTCAGCTTGAGAGGAGGATTGGGCAAGCCTGTACTGCCACAGCATCAAGTGCCAATAGGTAGATTGCCAGGAAAGATCAAGGCTGAAATGGACAGCCAAAAAAGCAAGATATTTCTTAGTCTCATCACTGCTTGGTTGGCCCCGTACATTTCCACAGTATCTTAGGTTTAAACATTCTTTTGCATAAAGTAGTGCACCCAGGTCCTCTGAGAGTATTAATTTATTCCTTGGCTACTATGGACTAATATATATCCAGGTAAAGGTAGTGGAAAGAGGATTGTGCTTATTAACTAGAGTCAGATTTTGGGTCATCCCCAAAGGATTTAACTATCTTTGCTGCTGGTGGCCATTCAGAGACTTTATGTGACCTGCTTATGGGAGACTACATCATCCTAATTCTGTAAAAGACACCACTGTATACTGCTGGTGGAGCAGAAAGGACTGATCAGCCTCTTGAAGTGCATCCATCCCTCCGCAGAGGGAGTTTAAATGACTAATATATGTTAGGTACTAAAGTTTTAGATGGCTAAAAGTAGGTAAAATTAATCCCAGCCTAAGTGCTCTGCTCCTCTTTATTGTCTGTTTTTCTTAACAGTGCTCTTGCTCTAGCCTTATCTAAAGAGCATGCAGCAGCACTATGTCCTTGCAAAGCACGTGCTTCTGCTCCCCCTGAAGTCAGTGGGAGGTTTTGATTGCTTTTCAGACCTGCAGAAACAGGCCTAATGCCCTTTCTTGTTTGCTACAAATGAGAGTATTAAATAGCAAAGACAGATGCTGCTATTACAGCAGCAGAACGTGTTCAATGACTCGGACTGTGGATCTCCCAGTGCTTCTCATGGCTACCCAATTCTCTCCCCACCCTGGCTGTGCAGGAGATCACGCTGGGTAATTATGCACTTATGTTTATTTCCACTTGCCAAGGTAACCAAGAATGGATCACTCTTACAAAGTAGTTATCACCCAGGGCATAGAAATGGAGCCCCATTTTGCTCCTGATTGGGTACAGCTCATTAGGTCCACAGCCTTTGGCTCAGGTCCTGCCAGGGTAATTGGAAGTGACAATGGTATTGTTTTGCCACATAGCAGTCAGCATCGGCAGGAACAGCCAGATCAGAGGGACACACAGGAGGAGTGCATCAGAAAGATTACAGAGATGCCATGAGATTAGTAATTAAGTAAGACCTCCATAAGGGTGTGTCTTAATTTTATTAAGAGCCGTTGAGGACAGTCATCTATCTTAAATAACAGATGTCTGAGCATGTAATTATGAAGTGCCAGCTAAAAGAATTAGCAGCAAACCACAGAAACTTCCAATATCGGTAGTAAACAGAGCTAAATGGAAGAGACAAACTGATCTTCCCTTCAATTATGTTCTGTATATCCGCCAGAAAGACTTGCATGTGTGGACTTTTTTTTAACATTTTAAATAAACTTCAGTGAGCTGTTCACTGGTGTGTGAAGGGGTCACCCTGGCTGAACACCAGCTGTCCACTAAAGCTGCTCTATCACTTCCCTCCTCAGCTGGACAGAGGAGAGAAAATACAAATTTTAGGCTTGTGGGTTGAAATAAGAGCAGGGAGAGATCATTCACCAGTTACTGTCACAGGCAGAAGAGACATGACTGGGGGAAAATTTATTACGAACCAAATCAGAGAAAGGTGACAGTAAATAAAACCAAATCTTATAACACCTTCCTCCCACCCCTCTCTTCTTCCAGGTCTTAATTTTACTCCCGATCTTCTCTACCTCCTCCCCCTACAGCTGCACAGGGTGACAGGGAATGGGGGCTGTGGTCAGTTCATCATACATTGTCTCCGATGCTGCTTCCTCCTCGGGGGGAGGACTCCTCACACTCTTCCCCTGCCCCACCGTGTGGTTGCACCCATTGGAGACAATCCTCCATAAACTTCTCCAAATATCAGACCTTTTTACAGGCTACAGTTCTTCATGAACTGCCCCAGAGCGGGTCCTTTCCACATGGTTCGGTCCTTTGGGAACAGGCTGCTCCAGCGTGGGTCCCTCACAGAGTCACAAGTTCTATCAGCAGACCTGTTCTAGTGTGGGCTCCTTTCCCACAGGTCCTGCCAGTAGCCTGCTCCAGTGTGGGCTTCCCACAGGGTCTCGCTGCATTTGCACAGTTTTTTTCATCCCTTCTTAAATCTGTTGTCCCAGAGGCACTAGGACTGATGCTGATGGGCTTGGCCTTGGCCAGAGGTGATTCCATCTTGGATTAGGCTGGCATTGGCTCTGTCAGAGATGGGAGAATCTTCTGGAAGCATCTCACACAAGCTGTCCATGAAGCCCCCCTTGCCAAAACCTTGTCACAAGAACCCAGTACATGGAGACTTCAGTCAGGCTTGTTGGATAGAATTTATTGTCAAACTAAAGAAGGGGTTATATTTAGCTTACAATCACAGAGCACCTGTGAACCTGCTGCTAAAATTGTCAGAGATAATACAGCAAGCCAGGCTGAAATTTCTGTAATTCAGTGGGATGTCTGCTGTATCCTGTAAGCAATCTCATTTGACCTTACTTGTGCCAATTAACATATGATCTTGGGGCCATTTGGCAATTAAAGTATCACAACAGGCAAATAGTTCACTTCTTCCCTAAAATACAGAAAATTATTTGAAAAATTTTATAGTTTGGTTTATAAGTAAAGTGGTCAAGTGTGAACAGCATCCAGGAATAATTTGATCATATTTACCAGAATTATTCTAAGAATTTTTCTGGAATTTGACAACAGCATTTTCTCCAAATTTCATCGAGTAATACAGCTAACTAAGATATATTCCAGTAATATGCAGGAAAACCTGTGTTGTACAACTACTGGATCCCATTCAGAAGTAAGACATAAGACTATGCCTGTCACAAGGACCATAAAATCTGAATATCATGCCTAAAGTATTTGCCTGCAAAATTTGTTACTAGTTTAATTCTATTGTATACAGAGCTGTTTAACCAATGTGTGGACCAACCAAAACATATGCTGAATACGATGCTTCTGTTAAGTTTTGCAGCATAATCAAATGACATAGCACAGCACACTTCCAGAACTGTCATGTGGCTAATATAGTCTTAAGGGACATATAAAATTAGAGCTTTTGGAAGTATAGCATTTCTTTATGTCAAAGTTAGTCATATGGATGTCTTTATTAATACTTCATAGGAAATAGATTTCTCGTTCTGTGAAAATTTAATACTGAAAAAAAGCAATCATTTCCAACCGGGATACAAAGGAGAACCATTCTTTAATTTATTTTTCATTGTTGAGTTGTATTTTTTTCATTTCATAATAGAAGAAAAAACATTTCCAATGGAAAACTATGGTTTTTATTTGTGAAAAGGAGCTGAAATGTCCTTTCTTGACAGTTCTGCTATATTTTCCTGAAATATTGTGCAAAAAAATACACCTCATGAGAAATGGCCTACTCATGTATTTTTTTTTTTTTTTCTTTATTAATCAGTCATTTCTGACTAGAGATGACAAAAAAATCCCCTCTTTCATTCCTAGACAATATAATGTATATAGGTCTGGGATAATACCATTGGTTTTAATTGATTCTAATTTTTATTATTGTAAAAGAGCTCAGTAACATGTCTCAAAATTTGCTTGAAACTGTGTTAATCTTTCCAGTTTCCTGATATAACAGTGATGTAAACTGTCTGATGAAGGTCTATTTTTGCACAGGATCTGGAAAGAAAAGGCATTTTTCCTTCTTCTTATGATATTTTCTGAACCTTTAGTCTCTGCCTTTACTATAGTGTTTCTCTTCTCCCTTTTTATTTGCTTTTTTTCCAACCTTGCTTCAGCCTCTTGCATGGTGATGCCTTGAGGTGGCCACCTGAAAAGAGAGACTAGACAAGAATAAGGGACTAAATGTAGGTATTTATTTGAATGGCCTTCCAAGGTACACCTGGGCTGTCTAGTCAATAGGGTACACCCAAGATGGATCCTGGGTCATGGGTTCTTCATACTTTTATAAGTTTGGTTCATTTGCATATCAGGGTTAATTGTCCAATTATAATTTTAGTTAATGATGTAATTACCCCAAGTTCGCCCCCCCCCCCACCCCCGCATGAAACTTCAGAGTTACACACTAGGCAGTACAGGATTTGAAAAATATAAAAGTTAAAACCTAAGGCATCAATGGCACTGGGTTCACTGCTTCCCCCTTCTTTGCTTCCAAACATTGTAAAGGCAAGGAGAACTTTCATTTTAAAGAAGTTGAACTGTGGGTGCAAGTAACATGGAAAAGTGAACCCTACTCTGTATTTTATTTAGGGAGGCAGGTACAGGGCCTGACTTCATTTGGAACTGTATTTTTTTTTTTTACTTTCTCTGAGCTAAACATAGAGACCAGCACCTTTGCTTCATTGTTCCCTTATGTTTTCCAGTGTGCTTCATTCACAAGGAAAAGTGGGCATTTGTAAGGCAGAACCAGCAGCTCTTAAGAAAAGAAAGAAGCAAAGATTAACTCTGCCAAAGGGCCATTACATAGGTGGAGAAAGCGTAAGTAAGCACAATGAGTGCCTCACAAACCTGAGGGCTACACAGCCGTGGTGGGTCATGACAGTTGGGTTCAGGAAAGCCTCTCAGGGAGCAGAATGTATGCAGAAAGTAAGCAAAATAATTATGAACTGGATACAAAGCAAAGACTCCTGAAATACGAACAGCAGACTTGTTCTGCAGCTCTTTTTTGTTTGTTTTGTTGCTTCCATGGCAAGACAACCACCTAGGAAAGTCAAAAATGAAATAGATTTTTTCTTCTTTGAAGTGGTGATGTAAATGCTGCTTAAGGACGTTGTGCCTCAGATTTGTCCATTCCTATTATGTACCCTTCCTCTCTGTAAAACGATTATGAATCCAGGGCTATTCGTACTGACTTCTTTGCTTATCTGTGTTTTTTCTTGCCTTCAGAAAATCCTGCATGGAGCTCTTGGTACCTGTCCTGATATTTTTTTACTTTGTGCTGGAGCTATCAAAACAAAGACTGCCTGCCAAAGTGTTGTCTCTCATTTAGGGCTGTTGCTTATTTTACCTGGCTGTAGAAGCTCTCCTTGTTCATTGCCTTTCCCTAACAAGTGAGAGAGGCAGCCCTTTCCTCTAAGCCATTTCACATGGGTTAAATCTATCTCACACAAGCAGCAAGGGATTTGTCTATGCTGTGTCTCTAATCCAGTCTAATTCAGAGCAGATGGCTCAGGGAGCTGTACATGTGGCCACCTGCAATACTGGCCTGACTGTCCCCATGCCAGTGCCTGCTCCCTGTCAGCCTGGCAATCCCCACCCACTCGTGCAACCAGAGGGGCAGGAGGCTCCCATGCTGCGTCCCCCTGCAGGCATCCACAGCATCTTTTCACATGTCTGCCTTACTTAATTACTTATAATCTCCCAGAAGAAGTAAGTTAACCTTAAACCTTGTTCTGTCCCTTAAAATCCTGTGACCTGGAGGAGGGCTGCTATCCAGTTAGAGGCTTAGCGTGCACAGGGGCTGGAGCCCTCAGGGACACTGGGAGCTGCAGGCACAATGTGTGATGCTCAGCTGAGAGACATGGAATTGACAGTGAAAAATTAAATTGCTACTTTCCTCTTGAAGAAATGGGTTAAACACACGTTTGGAATAGCTGACAATGGGTTTCCCTAGCAGACCTTGAGAAGGACTGAGTGCTCCAGTGGGTCTCGTGAAATCTCCAGTTTAAGTGTCCTATAGCTGGCTGTCTACTCTGCCAGGTGCTGTGAAAGACAAAGTCAACAGGCTGCATGTAAAGTGGCTTTATTCTGAAGGGAGAAAGGATGTGGTTTCCTTCTGACCCAGTCTGACACACAGGATGGATGGCCTTAAGTTTTCAAAAATACTGAGCAAGGCTCACTGCAACCCAATCACAAGATATCATGGTGTTAAAAAAATAAATTTGGCATTTGAATTACCTTCTGATTTTCAAATTTAGTCAAGAGGTTTTTTGCCATAGTCTGGAGGGCTAAAAACTTCTTTTTTTTTAATGGAAACTGACAATCTGTCAAAATAATTTAAGTATAGGACCTTTATGAAAGACACCAAATATAGAAGTGTCATGATAAAAATCCTGACTTTGGATCCATTCTTTTGCCTTGAAGGACACAGAATGACAGACCCCAGAATTTTCATGCCAGCAAGAATAGTTGCAGATCCTATCATTATTTATCTAAATGAAACATATAACCCTTTTACTGAAATGTTTTCAGCTAGAAATCAGTCTAATAATTTAGTGGGTTCAGCCCAGGTACTTATACTGTCCCCATCAATCCAGTATCTGAATGGCTGATAAAATTAAAATATACTAGAAATTTCAAGGTCACTGTCTGTTGGCAGTAATTAAAGTAGTCTCTCTTTTCTATGAAGAACTGATTGCTCTTTTATTTTTTTTTTTTTTACATATGATTCTCCGCTTGGTTTTGCATGTGATCTGTCAGTGCAAGAAGATTATTGGGGTGATGATGTTTAAGAGAGATAAGATTTGAACCTGAAATCAGGGTAGTTTGTGATTTTGGTCATCAATTGTTCAGTATAAGGTCAGCTATTCCAAAACATTTAAGTGTGTTTATAATCTCTGTCTTGGAGGGAAAAAAAAGTCTCTTTCTCCAACAGAACAAGAATGCTAACAGTGGCCAAAGACTAGGGATGCAAGACAAGGTTTTAAGTCTCCTATTCCTCCAGTGTTGAAGACACTACAGATGAGACCAGGAGACAGACACACACGAGCAATGAGAGGTCTTAAGTGTTAAATAAATACCTCATGGGTCACCTCCTGGATTTGGAGATTGAAAACCAATCAGACTCAATAATCTAGATGCTTTTGTAAATTTTATTATTTGCTATTAGGTGGCCTAGATACCTTTGTAGGCCTTCTCTCTCCTAAGAAGGACATGAACACAATGCAAATTTGAAAAAAACATGACAAGGTTTGATTAGAGAGTCCCCCCCTATTTGGAGGCACTATTCTTGGTTCATACACCAGGTCCAGCTTTTCAGATAGGTCTAAATAGGCTGGATTCAGTACTATGGGAAAACAAATATGACATGATAATATAGTCATTAATCCAAAGGACAGGGGACTGTTTTCCAGGTAAGAAGTGTTTTTTGATATTCTGGAGAAATAAATCTTCATTTTTGTGCATGAAAGGCCACTTCTGCATTAAATACAAGCTATAAATGTATACTGTCTGTCACCAGCATGCTGCAGTGATGGACATGGGCTGTCACACTGTCTTTCTCCTCTTTCTTCCATGAGATAATCACTCTGATGATGCTGTAGACTGAAGCAGGGAAACTAACTGCATCTGCTGCCCCCTCTACCAGATTCTACTCCCTGTGGGTAACCCAAATCTCACTGTGTTCAACTGCTGACCCAGCAATGGCACAGGGATTTTGTGCCTTAACAGGTTAACAAGAAAACACATTCGAATTCCCGGAGATTTGGCAAATCTATCTTTCTCCATTCTAGGATTCAATCCCCACTGATAACCTGGGAGGCAATTTGCAAGTGATTGTGTTGTGCAAATCTGCTTTGTTTCCCTTGATTCAGAGATCAAAGTTGGGAGTACAATTCTTTGGCATTTAATACATAAATCCCTCCTGCTTCAGAAGTATCTGCTTAAAAGAACACATTGGCAGTATATGGGTATGAGTATATACACATTTCCCAACATCAGGCAGAATGAAGATCAGAATATCACGTTAAAAGGTGTATCTGACAAAAGGAAAAACTCAGGAATTAAATATTTGAATTCCAATGCACCAGGTGGGGATGAGCTTAGAGACCCAGCACCAATGCAATATATTTCTTGCTACTGAGTTTGATTTCACTTTTCTACTCCACAGTGTCGAAGGGAAGAAAATCATGGGAAAGCTTGCTTGTCCTGGCCCATCTTGCTGTATTCTCATTTTCCTGTCTCATATTGACCTGATTCACACTGGTCTTGAAGCAAAACTTGAACCCTAATTTCTGATGCTTTTTATGCATCCAGTCATCACAGAAATGAAGAAGGAAAACATACCTTAAGGGGCAGTGTCTGAAGTTCTTCTCTTTTGAAAAGAGGTATGCATCAGGGCAGAATGAAGTGTGGTGACTAGAGCCCCTGCTATTTAGTAAGGAGTGCTTAGAGAGATCAGCACTAGAGACAGACAGCTGTTAGTACAGTCTTTGCATCCAGCCTCTCCTCTTGGACACCATTCCTTTCTGTGACCTTGGCCATTTCTCTTTTCTTTGGTGAGAAAAAAGAAAATTCCATGGAAATACTTTAACAGTCTGTCACTGAATTCTGACAGAATTATGTGTGTGCATGTATGGATATATGTACAAGCTTCTTTGGGCAACCTGCTTCTGTGTCTCACCAACTTTACAGTAAAATATTGTTCAGGACTTTTTTTTTCCCAGAAATTTCCAAATTGCCTGTGTATTTTCATAGGCTTAGTGAAAGACAGCAATCAAAACCCTGCATGAACATTTTATTTCACACCAAACCTACAAAAAATATATACTAAAAGGAAAGGAGCGGTCTGAAATCTCCCTTGGAAGAAGTAGAATAGCTGCACTGCCAACACCTGGATCAATGATGACCTATGTGGTGTCTGAGTTTTCAGTTTCAGACAGAGAATATATAGTCATATAAACATATCTACCAGAGATAAGAAGCACAATAAATTGAAACAGAAAATTTGTATGTGTGTGAAAGAAAAGGGAAGAAAGATCAATGAAGAGGCAAGGACATGCTTCATTTCTGTCAGTTCTTACTGTAAATTTGAGGAAATCACCTGTTGCCACCAGTGATCAGAGAACTAGGTGTAAATCCAGTTTTCAGACAGCTTCAGAACTGTGCAGAAATGGAGACAGTGGTGCTTTGTGCTTTTAGTGCCTGAGATTTATACAGTCAGTCAGCCACCGACTGATGTGCTAAATGGAAGTCATATATGAAAACTATTGAAAAAACATATCTGCATAGAAGTTAAAAATCTTGTGCCATGCAGTAGTGGACTACAAAGAACCAGGTTATGTTTTTGCCTGCTTCTTATCCCCCACACATGGACAGATTTCCACATGCTCTTCAAGGTTTCCTTCAAGCCCATCACTGCCAGGTCATTGGCACCCTGCTATCATGGTTACAGGGAGCTCTAAGAATTCAGGAGAATTGTAAAAATTGCAGATTATCTCCTATAAATCTGGGTGACCTCTTCCTTCTGAGACAAGAAGAAGGTCCTCACAAAATTTTTGGAGCATTAATTCACTCAAAAAGCTCCCATTTGAGTCATATTTCTCTAAGTGTTGTAGGAGGTCTGCAACTTAAGATAAGTCAAAATTTAGTGAATAAGAGACCAGGTCAATATATCTAGTGATTTGGTTTTTTATTTGCTTACTGGAGCAAATGAGTGTTTCTAGGCTAGCAATTTTATTCAGAGGCACAGATTCTTCATTTCAAATAAATTGAGATAAGTGTTCTTCAGATTCTACCCTTACATTCAAACTGAGAAGTGTCCCCGATTCCTCTAGCATTTCTCCTCAATGTTTTAAAAGAACTCTGCCTTTGAAGGAGGGGTCAATACAGCCAGAGAAAAAGTGTGAGTGAAGTAAAACTTGAATACAAACTAATTTAGATGTTTTTATAAAGTCTTGCAGACTTCTCTCCACAAACCATTAAGTCCTAATTGCCACACTAATATTATTTTATGTTGTAAGTGCAGCTCCTGAGTCCTGATATTATGGCACCCAGCAGAATTAAAGCAGGCACTTAGCTTTACCACCTTCTCTGCTGTAACCTTTTCAATCTGTGATTATTATTCTGTCAACGCACACTTGTTCATAATTACTTAAAGGTGTTGTCCCTTCCTCCAGGAAGACACACTGCTGTGTAAATTAGGACCATAACTAACCACGTTCAGTGCTGAAGCAAGAGTCTTTCTTCTGACAAGCCATGAATTAAGGGCTTCTTTCCTCCCAGTGGAAGAAGCCTCTCTCCTTCATTTCTAATAAGGGCGTTGCTGAGGTGGATTTAAAAGGCTCTTTTCGGTTAAAGGGCTTTGATCTGTGATAATCTCCTATAATCTGCGTACTAGGAGTACTAGGTTGGGATCACAAATCCACTCTCAGCCTTTTTAAAAATAATTTATTTATTTCAAAACTCATTTGAATACATTACCTTCCTTTTCCATTCCATAAAGGACATTAAGGAAATGCCTTTCAAATTAGGATTCAAATTTGATTAACTAATATTAGTTAATTCCAGTTCTGGTAATTGCATTCCTCCTTCAGGAATTTCACAGCCCTTTTAGTAATTGTACATTCTTGGGTTGCGTGCTATGACTCCATGTCAGCCTCTCAGCTCATTTTCTTGCTCTGAGTGTATATGGAGTACATGCAGCACAGTTCAGGAAACATTATCATTTTCATTTTAACTCACCATTAAAGCTCTTAGAGTTGCATTTTCCAAATAAACCATCTAATGAATTTTGGTTTGTTTCTGTTGTGTTTTCATTTGTAAATAGTTTCTGATCCACTCTAATGTTAGCAAATCTTAGCCTCATTTGCACATATTTTTGCAGAAAGAGGTTTTATTCTAGGATTTGTGATTATATTGCTAATTTCAGCTGTTACGTTCCCTATATAGCTATTTGTGGTAAAACAAATGCTATTACTTCTAGTCCCTTACTGGACCAGAAAAACTTTTTCTATGGCCAAGTGATGAAGAGGACATGATGAGCAGCAAATAGTGAGTGGAGTACGTGGGAGCACCATACTCTAATACAGACAGTGGTAGAAAGACCATTCCTCATGCAGTCATATGAATGAAAAATAACTGACATAAATATTTATGAGTTGAAAATAACATGAGGTGAGCAAACCACGCCATTACCTCACACTTTTGGAGTTTGTCTGGGTTTTCACCAACAGAGCTGGTAAAGAGAGTACCATTCCTTCATCAGCTGCTTTATATCAGGTAAAAAATAGCGGGACAAACCATCCAAGGGAAACTATTTTCATTGTGGGAATATATCCCCCAGCTCTTTTGGGAAGGACTGCTAAATAAATCCTGCTGTGAGAGACAGAGACGACAGAAAAGGAGACAAAAATTTAGACCTGTAGAACTGCTGTAATTCATACAGGTTTCTAGCACAGATTAGGTTATAGTGGGGGCTGTGAGGGAGTTTAAGACCAGAAGAATTCTGATCTACCTCTGTTCAGAATATTGGGGTTGAAGTTTTGGGCAGAAAGCATACATGGAGATTTCTGTCAATAGTTATTTCATATTTAGCTCTTATTTGCCCACTCTGGTTTGTACTAAGGGAATAAATTCTTGAAGACTGGATATATATTCTGGTGGATTTTGAAATATATATGGTATCTGTACAGGATTTCATTCTGAACAACAGCGTGGCCTATCTTTATATACCACAAATAGTATGGATAATGGGAATATGCCACACTGCATTCTACATTTATGGGAATAAAGTTATATAACTATATAAAATAAATATTTACAGTAATTATTAAACATATACAGCAGATACTCAAAAATATTCAGGAGAAGATAAGACACCTGAAGGGTAGGATGTCCTTCCCTCACTAAAATGAGATCCAGGTCACCTGTCCTAGAGATTAATTCTGAAGCTCTTCATCTGGTATCATCCATATTAATGCCAGATGCAACTTAAACATTGTGACATTAATAGCAAATCTAACATATCTGACATAGTAATCCCTTTTAGCTCTTTAAAAACTGTGTCACCAGTTTGATATTCCTAGTGTCTATGCTTTGTATCCTGCTGGAACAATAGTAAATCTAGAGGGTCTCTTTAGACAGTGTATTTATGGTCAATTGTTTGGTCTATGATTTTTCTGGAGAAATCATCCTGAAATGGCCACCCCCAAATTACTAAGTAGGAGCGAAAATATATCAAGGCCCCCAGTATTGAACTGAGTTCATACTTGCATTGAGAGAACACTAAAGGATGATACCTCTCCAGAAATATGGATCCTCAGTTTGTGAGTGATGAAGGATCTCATTTCACCTGGTTGTCTTGTTACACTGAATAATTCAAACAACTGTAATTGTAATCATCAGTCAGTGCAGTCAGCAGCAAAGTTCCAGCAGAGTATCTGAGAAAGGAGCATGGCCAGAGAGCACACCATCCATGTTCATTCTCCTATTGTGTGCAGTTACTTCATAACGCTAACTGGGCTGGTGTGTATGGTAGATGAAAAATAACCTCTTGCCTGAAATCGAATGATAAATCAGTAAAGAAAGGAAACAGAGAAGGAATGAAATCTCATGGGGGGGATGGCAAGTTGGGTGGAGGGGTAGGAGAGAGGCGGGGGAAGGGGATGAGTCCCAGGAGGCCAGGCTAGAGATGTATGTTCCTTCTGTCTCAAATGAACTCAAGATTTTACAGGCTGATCTAAATGGCAGAAGTGGGGTTCCCCTTCTGGACTGAGGTCCTGCAGGGCTCTGAAACCTAAATTCCCCAAGGAAGGAAATGTTCCTTAACCTTATTCAAGACTGTGCTTGGTGGTCTTTGTAAAGGAAATACAACCCAGGTGGCTTCGCCCCTCAAATTCTGGTGGCCCAGGCCAACAGTAACGCAGTGATTTGGGCACCCAGCAGGTATAGAAAACTGTAGCCCAGAAGCTGCTGCCAAAACTGTATTGCTCTCATCTGCATTCATGACTTCTAACAAGTGCTACCCATTAGTCAACACTCAGCATATCATGGGCAGCTACATTTCAATCATTTGGGTCTGTGCAGTCATTTTGGATGTGTTTGTGTAGCAGCCCATCCATATAGCAAGCTGAGGCTCTCTGGCAGCTGTTAAAAGCATTTGTGCTAATGGCCTCAGGCCTGTTTGCATTTTCATGCACCTGCTGAGCTTGGAATTGGCCTCCCAACTTGATTTTAAAGGTCCACAATGCCACTAGGGTTTCTTCAGTAGAAAGCCATCATTTATGGCCTTGTATTAAGCAAGGAAAAAAAAAAAAAGGCAGATATCTTCTACTGGCCTTGAATTCAGGAACACCGGTTTCTTAGGATCAAATTGGTGCTGTATTGAGTGTTTCTTATCTCATCTCCAAATATTGTTACACAACCTGGTAGTATGCAATGATCTCTTAGAAGATGAATCTTTTTTTCTATATAGGTTTTGTATTATATGCACGTCCAGAGGTGTATTTGAAAGCAAAAATATCTGGTCTTTTTTTTCCTCAAAATTATGTAAGAAAGTCACTGTTTGAGGTGATGGTGGTTTTGTTTGTTTGTTTGTTTGGGGTTTTTTGCATTATGGCCCAAAGTTTCATATTTTATAAAGTTGCTATATGTTTTAATGTTGCTGTTGCCTTTGCCTTATGTTTTGGTCTGCATTTAGTGACAGTGAGTCATACAGAAGGTGCACTCTATCCTTCTTACAAATGAACAATATTCTCATCTTCTCTGCAAATACTCACCTGTCCATTTCCAAGTGCCTCAGGCAACCGAGTTTCAGATGACAAGAACTATCTCGTTTTAAAGTCAGGCTTGACAGAGTCAAAGACAGGAACTCTAAAAGAAGAAGAATCATTCAGAGCTCTTTTTTTTTGTTTTTGTCCTGTTAATTCTGCTGTGCTTTAATTTTCAGGGTGTGGATTTTGGAAGAAATTCTTTGCTTCTTTATGGAAAATGGGATAAGGATGTGCAGCCCATCAGGCTTTGGGACAGAATGCTCTGAAGTTTTCCTAAAGATACTTTCTCTGAAAGAACTAGTGTCGTGTCACAGGATACTAGGATAGAATGTTTTATTAGACCTGGACTAGCTGGGTCTAGCATGTTCCTACATCTCCATGCCTCCTGCCTCTGCTGTGAGCTGTGCAGTGATCCTCTCCTGGGGATCCTGCTTCACCAGCCTTTGTGCATGACAGTCCCACCAATGACCAGCACGCAACTCTGCTGCAGCAACACCTTGGATCACATCTGTCTGATGAGCACCATTATTTTCTATACAGCACATCACATTTATGAGCCTCATTATTTGAAGTTTCCCATCTCTGAGTCATGTTCAAAGGAAGGAAGACTAACAAATCCACTGCTTGGATTTTTCTTTAAGTCCATCAGGAATCAGGGTATCAAGTAGGCATTTCATCATGCCTGTGCCTTCTCACATCCTGCTTTTCATGCCTGTGAACCAACAACACTGTCAAAGAGGAGAGCTTCCCTGAAACAACAGTCTGTTTTTCTGTTGTGTTCAGTGAATCTTGTGATTTTACTCATAAATGGTACAGGTGGTGTTTAACAGCCCAGTATTAAACTAGTCCTGCATTGTTCATTGCAGAGAAGACAATAGGAGTATTAATACTTTTAAAATAGATTAGTCCCACAGAAGGAACCTGGAAAGTGTCATCAAAGACATCCATTCAATTTCTCATTGCATGAAAAATATTATGGGCAAACTTCAGCCATAAGTTGATGCCCACCTCTGTAACTCTACAGGTAACTAATGGAGCATTTTCCTCTCCTATTTACAAACTAAGATTTATGGATTTAAAAGTTAGGATTTACTTTCTTCTTGTACAGGCCACTGATTTTCAATGTTTCTGTTTCCCACCAGTTTCTCTAGCTTTGTGTCTGGGCTCCTCATGTGACTGAGTACAACAGCTGATGCTGCCCTCTCCAAGAAACAAACTAACTAACTAAAGCACAACAAGCACAGTGTCATCTGAGCACATTTAAGAGCCCAAACAGGGACAGTGAATGCAGAACAGTAGCTCCCCATGACTGCTTGCCTCCCTGCAGAACACAAGTCCTCATCAACAGGAGACATATCTGCAGCATGTGGTGGGAGCAGCTGAGTGAATGCCCTAACGCAGGAGTTAAGCCTTCACTGTGGTCACAGGAAATACATGAACACTTTCTCCACCAATTAAGTCCATTTGAAGCACTGATCTCTCCCATCTGGGATGAGATGCAGATTATCAACTAATCTTCTTCTTATAAAGAGGAGGTTTCTGTTCTCTCTCCCCCTTTCTTCCATTAGTATTTCTCGAAAAATGTAAATGCTCCTTTATTACCAAGCTAAGAAACCTGTACATCATAAACCATACAGATAAAGAGCGCAACATGTGCACGTGTGCAAGGGAACGTATATGCATGAATACAAATGCCTGCAGTTGCTGATATATCTATGTCTGGATGTATATTTATATCTCTGACATTTGCCATCTGCTGAAAGTGTAATATCGGGAATAAGCATCTGGCACTGTTTCGTATAGTAGGGCCTTTTGTCAGCTGATGCTAAGGAATGCTGTACCTTTGGGGATTAAGGAGAAATTAATTAGGACAAGGAAAACATCCTGCAGAATATAAAATTCCCATATTGAAAGCAAGGGCTTCAAGGCACTCTTTGATTTGGTTTTCATCTGGCCCACAGCCTAAAACCAATCCTAATTTAATGTTTTCAGAGGGATCCCATCATCATGTTTAGGGAAATTTAAAGGTGAAATATGCAAGATATTAATAACGACTCTTGGTAATTCCACATCCAGAATACTATTACACATCCAGAATTGTCCAATTGCAAACACTGAACACAGAGACTCACTGAGAACAGGTTCCAGAGAAATAGGTTGCAAGGGGTAGAAGGGCATGCTGTGAGCACCATATGGTGTACTGTGGGTTACCCGCGGGTTAATGGGTGCAAAAGATTGCAAGCAGATGTGACGTTCAAGCTGTTCAAAGACTAAAATGTTTTCTTAGCTATCACGTGGAATTATTCATTGCCCTCCTGGTTAGAAAGTGCTTAAATTTGCTGTATTAAAATTGCTGCATTTATTGCACTCATTCAGAAACCTCCAAGGACTGCCTTTGGTCATCTGTCTTTGCAACCCTTTTCTGGGTGAAGAGTGACAAATGAAACAAGCAGGCTTTTGGAATATTATTTTCTTCTGTTTCCAGAGCAGATCAATCCCATGGTTTGGGATATAAACAAGTTTAGCAAAGGAAAATCTACCACCTTTTCAATCTCACATCACGTTGGGCAGAGGCACCTCTCATTGCTTATTATGAATTGCTTTACAAGTGAATTAATCCAAATTATAGTCAAGTACAGCATGTAGTTTGGAGATATATAAAATGGGTTGTCCTCCTGTAAGGAAAGCGGGAAAGTTTGCTGCTCTCTAGAGTTGGAAAACTCAGAAAGAACATTTGAAACCAGAAATATATTCCAATTCATGGATATAAATGTAAGGAAATAGTCTGGTCTGCTTTGCTGTGCATGTGTACATACACAGGTACACACACACACACACGTTTATTTTCATTTCATACAACCAACGGTTCCTAGCAGACATCAAATGAAATCCACATAATCACTACTTTCAGATATTTCCATTTTGTCATCTTTTTTAATATTCTCCAGGATGATAGGATGGTATTTTGGGGATCTGGGTTGGGTTTTCAGCAGAACTAACTGTGGGTGGAATTTCACAGTGGAATCATATCTTCTTCTTTCAAGTCAATGGCATATATTTTTGGGGAAAAAGCTAGTTCCACTATTATAAAACATGTCAAAAAATTAACTTACAGGAGTTACATATGCATATGCAGATGTCTTTAATTATTCCCACAGGCTTCACTTTAAATTCTCTAGCACCCTTAATTTCTCAGGCTTCTCTTTTCAGAAGGCTCCTGTTCATCTCTTGTTTTCCTTACTATCTGCACTACCTGACCTTTGCCTCTAAAGCACAGCTGGTGCAGCTGCACAGCAGGCTACCCCATACTAACTTGTGAGACACTATATAAACTTCTCAGTGTAGGCTTCCGAGATGAGAGGACTAACCTTTGGAGCTAGCTCAGCTCCTCAATGGTGTGTGAAAATACTTATTGCACCAAGTAAGTGGGCATCTATGTACCATTTCAGGAACCACTGATGTGCACCTGTGCACAGAAGTGAGGAAAGAAAGAATCCCTACCACACAGCAGCACTACAGAAGAATAATCAAATCCAGAGGTGCTGAGTGAGGTACACGCAGGAGAACAGAGGCAAGGTAGAGATCGGTCAGATTGAGTGTGGAGGACCCTGGGGCCTTAGCTGCACCTTAGCAATTAGGGCATGGATTCAGAATGTAACCCAAACCACAGAGCTGCCTTCAGCAGTTCTCAAAGGGGTGAAGGGGAAGCCATGGGATAATTCCAAAGGCCTGCTTTGTTGTCTGGGGAAGTAGGGCAGTGGCTGGTGGCACCTGAAGGATGATCACAACCAAGAAGTGGCTCCAACCCTCTCTGAGGGTTGGCCACTTGCTGATTCGACATGAGGCTCCCTGACTCACCTGTGAGTCCCTGAATCCTCTTCCTATCAAGTACTGTGAGCACCAAAGGTAGTTGCTTGGCACCTGTTTAATTTTGCTCAGTATTTTCAAATCAGCTGATGTGGATGTAGCCTCATTCATTAAAGCTAAATGAATTAATATTATGATTAACAGTAATAAATGCAGCTCCTAGAATGTGGAATTTTTTACCTTGGTTCTTTGGCAGCTATCCATTATTTTAAAATTGCATCTGTTGGCTCACTTCCTTTAATTTTATATGAGAATGTGAAAGAGAAGTATTCCTCTTTAAGAGGGAAAAGAGTATGTGATATACTTTGAAAATTCATGGCTGAATATGCTACTAACATTGAAGATGAACTCAATGTCTAAATTAAAAACAACCCAGATGTCATGTTCAGAGCAAAGCAGCAGCATAATAAAAAACTCCAACTGCACCACAGTGGAACAAGGAAAAGAAAAATACTAACTCACTACATGAACGTCTTTAAGAGTTTTCAGTGCAACGTAAATAAAAATGTCATTAATGGTTAATATGAACTGCCATCTGGACGGTTGGATTATGTAGATTCTGGCACTGGAGCTGTCATTCGTCTCAGAAAGCATTAGAAAAACAGAGAGTTTGAAAAATGTTCCAAACAAAGTTTGATTGGATCTCTCTTGAATCTATTAATGTTGTTGGTGAGCAACAATCTGAGCAAAATCCTACAGAAAGTCAGGTCCTAAGTTTAAAATTGTTTAAACCTGTCTGCAGATTTTGGATCAGGGTTTAGAGTACTCTGGTAATATAGATCTGCATAAATGTAACAACAGAAAAAGAGGTGAAATGCCTTTTACGGGATCTTTTCTTATGAATTCCAAAAAAGTATATATTTCTTGATTCCTACTTTATACCTAAAATCCTGAAGTCAAAGACAGTTTGTGGGAAAGAAAAAGCAAATGTCTAAATTTTCAACATAATTTAAGAAATAATTATTTCTTAGGTTTCAAAGCAGACCACAGAATAATGAATAAATGAAAAGCAGGTCCTTTTTTTTTCCCCAAGGATGTTTTTTTACTGTACATTTTGTAGCAAAAAAAAAAGAGAAAGAAAATAAAGGAAAAAATATTCTGATCACAGGGATGTCATTATCTAAAACTCCAAGTAGGAAACATGACAGATACAAGATCAAGTACACAGCCATGTCACAATATATCTCTGAACCTTTTAAAAAAAATATACATAGAGTTTTTTCATGTGTAATTTTCTCTGTGCATTGCACACTTTCTCCACATCTTTTACAAAATCATAGTAACAATGCGCAATTTCAGAATGGTTCCCAACAGCTGATCAAACAATAAATAAACAAATGACAGGACAGTCGCAGTAGCCAGCAGAATGCTAGAAATCGCAGTAAAATTGGTAAGGACAATAAATTCTGCTGGATGGGCCATGTGTATTTTTTACAACCACAGCAATGCTCACCGAAAACCAATGTGAGAATCTGTTTACAAACCCTGATGAGCTCCTGTTATAAGTATCTTCCTGAGGATGAGAGACAGGGGAGTAGGAGTGCACCAGACTGGGGAAGGGATGCATGTAATGCAGGGGATACATGGGACACCCCCTGCTCTGAGACACCCAAATTTAACTCAACTTTTGTGGCTAATTTGAAACATAACCAATCCCCTGAAATATACAAAAACTTAATTTTCCTGATGTTACTGGTACAGTCAAGACATGTCATGGGACTGTACAGACAAGGAGCTTTTGTCACAGTAGGGTGCAAGTGTGTCATTTTAGCAGAGTGAGAATGTGACCTCTACCAGAAGCCACGTATTCATAATGTGGAGAGTTCCCAGGAGCTACTTCTGTTTTCCCTTTCTTTGTCCTTTGTTAGGGTATCCTGATAACTATTTTTCCCATCTTTGATAGCAGCATCCCTACAGATCTCAATATCTGCTCCAATATGCCTTGAGCATTGACAAGCAGAGGCTATGAAGGAGATGGAAGAAAGAGGATGATATTTTTTTTAATTTGTCCCTAGATTCAATTTTTCCTAGGACAAAAAGGGATGGTATTAGAGGTGGGTTATACAGTACATCAGATATTTGACCTTTGTACATATCCTCCTTTCCATCTGGGGTATCTGATGAGGCTGACAACAAAACCAAAATATGCATAGAAACGTACCTTCTGTTGTGGGAAAAAAGCAACTCAAAAGCAGTAACAAATCAAAGCAGAACAGAAATAATTAAATCCCAACCAAAAGTCCATTCAACAACAAATATTGTTTGCCCAGATATCACAGTTAACACCATGAGATTATGCTGAACAATTTACTCTTATCTGTCCCTGTGGGTGCCCTGCCTGCACTTTTGAGAAAATCACTTGCAATGACAACCAGATATAGCCTAGCACCAGTCATATCCACAGAAGTGTATTTCTGTGGTTAAAAAAAAAAAAAAAATAGTGGTGCCATTAAAAAAAAAGAAAGAAAATAAAAAGAAACCCTGTAAAATTAAATTTCTGCTGTTAAACCCCTTTTCATCCTCCTTGTTTAATCTTGTGTGAAGGTTCACCAAGAGTCTGAGTAACTTTTGGAAAGCAATGCTAAATACAACTAGCAAATTCTTTGAAACATTCCCACATGGTTTAGTTGGGGCCAGACAGGAATGGTACCATACGTGCCTATTCACATTTCATGACCCTCTTTCTCTTTTACTATCCCTGTTACTTACTTGCTTACCTATCTTTTTGGCCAGTACAACTGAAAACGTTTCCTCCCCTCTTTTTCCAATTGCATGGCCCTGAAGCAAACCACGCTTTATAACACGAGGGGAGAAGAGAAGGGAGGAGACACTGATATTTACACTGTGCTTTCCATTACCCACTCTGAGCTCCCAAATGTCCCTTTTGCTCCTGTTAGGTCATTGTCATCATACTGCAAAAGCATGCCATTGACTGAGAGGCTCCTCTTTGTCCAAATGTTTGTTATCTTTTTTGGGTAGGTGCAACACTGAGATGTGGCAAAGTCTCCCATGTCAAAAGAATGGCTACGTTTAGTTTTGCCCTCCAGAGGCAACATGAGGAAGCTGCGGAATTTGGACTCCGACTGGCCCAGCAGTGGCTCTTTGTCCGAGTGGCGGGCCACTGTGGAAGTTCTGGAGTCTGTCATTTCCTCCTTTTTCTGACATTTCAGTTCCAGGGAGGCAAAAGCTCCCATTAGCCGGTCAATATTGTGTTTTGACCGGGAAGGAGGCCTCCATTTACTGGACAATGTGCCCTGTTCACTTTGGAGGCTGTAGTTGTCACAGTCACGGCTATTTGCAGAGCTGGAGGAAGAGGAGATGCTGCTCCGTGCAGACTGACAGTTAAACTCCATAAGTTCATTTCTCACCACCACTTTGGGATTGACTTGGGGCAAGACTCCATTCTGAACTGGTTGTGCTCCATTTGTCTGTGAGTAGACGTTGCTGACATTAGACATCTTCCCCTGGGAATTGTTGCAGACCTTATAGCGGACCATGAGAATTACAATGAATACCAACAGAGTTGCCACAATGATGCCTCCAATGATCAGAATCATGGTCCCACCCAGGAACTGGCTGTGCATTGACTGGCACTGAGGGTAGTCTTCTTTGGTGAAGAACTGGGCACATCCCACAATATTGGTGGCAGTAAGGGTTGTGGCCGTGTCATCCCACATTGCCAGGACACAGAGGTCATAGCCTGTTCCAGAAACAAGGTTGGTTACAACAAAGGCCTTGTTTGTAGCTGGTATCATCCTTAAAAAAAAAAAGAAAAAGAAAAAGAAAAAAGAATTGATTACTCTTGACACAAAGGTAAGAGAGAACAGACATAAGAACAACATAGTGTTAACTGTTCCGAGCACTGGCAGAGAAGAGCCATAAAATTCAGAGCCATAAAATTCCAACAAGCATTCAAGCTTCCCAGCTCCTGCGAGTTCAACATCCCAGCATTCAGTAACACCCAAGTTTTGAGGGCCAGCTCTCAACTGTGTAATAAAGGAAATAAGAAAAAGCAGACCAGACTAGACTGGGGATTTTTTTTCTCCTCACCTGCATCTGTCCTAATCTGAAATATATTCAAACCTGAACAAATAACTCAGAATAAAAACATACAAAGAGCCGTTCTTTCTAGTATGCAAATGACCCTTGTGCTTGCTGAGTCTCAACATGGCAGTTGTCACATCACTTCACAGGTGCCTGAACATTTACTGTCTAACATCAGCAGATTACTTACCTTGTGAAGACAAGGCTCTACGCTTAGTTTTCTCATTGACTGAGAATGCAAGGCAGGCAACCATTTCTCTCTTTTTCTCCACTCTCCCACTTACTTTCCCCATCCTCCTACTCCCCACTCTGGAAAATGTCTCCTAAAAATGCAGCTACCATCATCATCTTTGCCAGAAATTTATCCCTGCAACCACCTTCCCCTGTGTGAGTGAAAAAGAAACACTGGCATTGGCAGTATGGGCTGTGGAAGAGTGAGGAGAGGTAGGAAGATACAGGGATGGAAATAAGAAGGATTATTTACAACAAAAAATTCTGCTCATGTATAATTCCATGTCCAAAAACCAAATAGCTAGGCCCAAGCTGTGCTCCAAGTTGGGACATTTATGGACATTATTCTTTGCTGCCACAGAACTTAAGCAGTCATTTGAACTCATGCAATATTAGAGCATGACTAGCATTCAAAATTAGCAGATGGGAATGAACATGGTCTACCCCCATTTCAGACTGGTGAAAATTGCAGCACATTAGTGGGACACAGTGGAGAATCCCAGATTTGGTGCCTGGTGGGTAGCCAAGAATAACACCAAAGAGATACCCCATGCATGTTTCTCATTACTGCCTCATTACAGGCTTGAGTGAGAGAAAAAAAGCTGAAATTAAAACAGCCCATTATGACTTAGATCTGCAGGTCTTTTGCACCAGCAAAAAGGGAGTCCTACAGGCACTTAGAACACACAGTGAGCTGGTGTGACTATCTGGGATGGTAAGGCCTGGGCACAGGAGCAAGGCAGACTCCTTGTGGGAGTGCCAGGCTTCCTCAGCCTCAAATCATTGCCACAGCTAGCACAAACTGCAGCTCTGCCGAGCACCTTCTGTGCAGTGGGAGGGAACAGACCTGCACAGAGAAGCAGCAGCGTCAAGGCACTGCAAAGATGATTTTCTGATCATCTTTGTATTTATGCATTCACGCCACTTACTCAACCCTTCAGTCTGGCCACAGGCGAGGTTGTGGCTCCTTTTTAAAAAGCAAACAAACACAGAAAAAAAATTCTGTAAGGAAAAGAAAGATCAGTGAGAGACGCTTGGAATATAATCATCTGGCAGGTTTACTCAATGTGTATTTGGGATTCTAGGCACATTTGTCATCCTAATGGAGCTGTTCGACACAGATATAGATGAGCTATTCAGAATGAGCCGAGAGGTCATAAAGCAGCCCTCATGAAACACTCCAGATAATGTTGCTAAAATTGTTTCCAAAAGTTGAAATATTTGGTCTCAAGCTATTTCTAATTATTCTACTCTCCTTGTGGCTCTGTGAACAAAACCCCACCGCCCACAGCAGACTGCACTCTGTTGAATTGTTCAAGGAAGTATATATGTACAAACTAAGGATGATATATGGAATAACAGAATACTATTGATCGTCAAACATTTGATTTTAAACTCTGGAATAGTTTCACCAATTGCTTCCAATCTCCTTCTGTAGTGCTATACTCCACTTTTCACCATCACTACCAGCCCAAAGCTTAAAAACATTCTGCCATGTGTAAAGTCATTCAGAAGTTATTTCACTGTAAAACCTCATTACAAACAAGTTGCACTGTTAGCAGAAAGAGTAGTCAGCCCTACAAATTGGGTCTTGGACTTGGGTCATAACTCTTGGAAAAACAGGACTGTAATACCATCTGTTAGAGTGGTTCCTTTGGCTTTGCACTGATGAAACACAGAGGCAAGAGAGACCACTGTGTCCAAGCAAGCAGCAAACACCCGGGTTTACATGCTTCATAGCTTTGCACATGTCTGGTCTTCTCTGCGTTTATGCTTTCTCTCTACTGACACAGCCCTTCAGTCTGGCCTCAGGTGAGGATGTGGCTCTTTTCAAACATACAAAAGCAAACAAACATACAAAAATAGAAATACAGTTGTTCAGGCTCACACACTAATGCCCAATTTCAGTGGACACTGATAGCCCAAATCATTTACAATTTGCTTTCTTCAAACACAATTACACACAAGCTTCCAAGGAAATGTAACTGCCTAGAATATTTCAAGGACTGGCAGATAGTGAATAGTGGAAGAAATGTAAAGCCAATCTATTTTTAAATGTACAGAAGTGAGGCCATAACTAGTCCTAAAGCATGGACAGGTTAACTGTGTTGAAATGTACTATAATAAAAACCTCATCTTAACCTTTAAAAGAAACTGAGTCATTCCTAAATTCAATCAATCCTGGAAGCTACAGCTGCGATAATATTGGGACTTATAATAGGTTTATATAAGATCACAGTTGTAATCACAATTAAGGAAAAAGCAAACAACTCTCCATATACATCTAAAATGAAGAATTTTGGTTGTTTCTGTAAATAAACTTTAAATGTTCTTGTAAAATATTCTAATTACTCTGCCAAGGATCAGCTGAGCATAGGAATAAGTAACAATTTCAGGAGTACTAGGAGTTAAGTAATTAATTTCAGACTTAGTTTTCTATCTTACAGGGAAGGTGATCATCTTTTCTTGAACTTGCCAAATTTTAAGAGCATTTTGGCACTCCTCCACGCTTTGGTCTACCCTCCCCAAACATACTGCCAGTCAGATATGATGGATGACATCTCTTAACGCTCCCCACATCTAAAATCAATGCAGACACATTTTCATTCTGGGATATTGATGACTCTTTCTTTGATTTTCCCCAACACAGGTAGCTGCAAAATGCCACTTCAATCTTTGCTTTGCTGCCTAAGAGGGGGTGTCTCTTCATGGCTCCTCCATACGTGCCGTGCCATTAATCATGGACCACCATGCCCTGGTTCTGGGACTCAATGGCTCAGAGCTGCAGTAAAACTAAGAGGGGCCAGTAAAACTGGATCTAGGCAGACATCTTGCAGGGCTTGTTCAGTCCACTCATCAGCTAAACACAGAAAGCTGGTTTCAGATAGCAAGGATGTGCTGCATTAGAGGTCAAAATAAGCTTTTGAAAGTCGTTAGCTTTTAGAACTCAGAAGATCCTGGTGTTCACTCGCTAGCCCTCAGATAGCAAACACACTTAACTGTTGAGGTATCTTGAAGAAACAAGCTCGATATTGTCTGCCTGCTCTTCAGGGCAGGGTGATCTTGCAGAGATGCTTCTTATCACAGAAGAGAAATAGAGATCTAAACCTGATACTAGCTTTTCTTCAGGAAAAATAAAGCGACAGTTGACTAACTGCAGGAGGAGATCAACTAAGAAAAGATTTGCTTATAGATTATAGCTTATGAAAGGTTTTAATGTATTTTAGTTTAAGGAATCCAGGAGAAGTGAGGACTGGGAAAGCAATAAAATACACAAATACATCAATGGGGAAAGTGTAAATTTAGTCCCAGCTAGGTCAAGACAAAATTTGAAAATCTCACAGAAATGTCACTGTCCAAACACATAAAACACAGTAATGCCTGCCTTCCTCATTTGGTTTATTCTCTTTGGAGTAGGAAGAGCAGGCAAATCTCCACATTCCTGCCAGGGTTTTGTTTTCTGATTCTTAATCTAGCTTCTGAATCCTATCTGAAGGTCAAAATACCCCAAAGAAAACTATTCCTATATTAACAAGTTTCTGACCTCTCTGAAAATCCTGCCTCTATAAGGAAAAAAATGAGGATTAGGGGTCTTACAAATGACCTTCTTGATTTACAAGAAAAAGCCCCCTTCTCTCACACTTTGGTACAATTGCTGGAAGAGGAGGAGACCTATGGCCAGGATTGGGGCATGGCATAAGCATCTGAACTAGAACAGCAGTAGGCAGATGCTCTCCTAGGAGGTTAATGTGTGATGAAGAGCTATGAAGCCAAGATGAAAGTTTGCAGGGCTTTTTCAAGAAATGCATGGTCTTCAATCCATGGAGATTCGTGTCTCATTTTGTGAAAGCACCAAAATGAGTCCATGAGACACTTTCTGAAAACAGGGAAGGAGAGTGCTAGAACTCTTATTTGAAGTCAACCTTATTTTGTACCACCACCAAATGTCCTTGTTATGTCCTTGTGAACACAACATACAGAAAGCAAGCCATTTTGTAATTATTCACTTCAGAGTGTGGTGATATTAAGGAAATTAGAAAATAAATTAGTTAGAAATACAAGGGAAAAAGGTTTGCTGCAGACTTCAGCAGTAATCCCAGATGTAAGTGAGCACTGAAGCTTGCAGAAAGTGAACTGTGCTGAGAATTTAGGATAACTGAGTTTTATTCTTCCTTTATCAGCTACATTGATATCAGGCTCCACTTTATCAGTAACTCTCAGTTCTCAAGAAATCATTTTGCTGTACTGTAAGTCTCCTCATTTATAAAATGGGGATAATGCCAGCAATCTTCTTTCAAAGGAGGCCTGTATTGTATCGGAGGAAATTAGCAGATATTGTGATTACACTGTAATATACAAACGATTCTTTTCTTCTATGTAGCACTGGGGATTAGCAGGACTGAACTGCTGGTTAATACTGTGGTTATGCAAAACAGACAAATTAGACAAAACCCAGATTAGGTTAATTGGCTAGGCAATTCTGTTCCTTTTCTCCATCAAAGGAAGGATATGATACCATCTAGCTTTAGCCCAAAACTGCTTTAATCACAGAACTTGTAGGGACCTGTCAAGGCAATTCCTTTGGGAAGGTACTTGCAACTTCCAAGAATCAGTTTTATACTAACATGCTAGACTATGTTGCTTTTCTCATAGTCTTTTTTCTTTTTTTTTTATATTACCCAGTACTATATACTATCTATGCACAATTTTTGATTTATTATCTGGGTCTATATACTACCTGTATACAATTTCTCCATCTGAAATAAATGCCAGGAGCTCAAAATAGAGTCATGCTAATTTATTAAATGCTGTATCAGAAAAAGGAGAAGTAAAAAAAAAAAAGGTAAAAAAACCATAATTCCTAGGGTGTGAATTTTGTAGCTGTTGTAGACTATACACTAATTATGGAGCAACTGCTAGCTGGTGGTGTCATTATGCACTGTAACTTACAATGAGGAGGGGAAAAGAAAGAGACGTGCCAGGGCGAAATAGCAATTGCTTTGTAAAATTATATCCCATTTAGTTAGCACACTAAATTCTCTGTATAGTAATGCCTTACTGTGAAAATATCAGTCTCACTGTACACTCCTAAACTTCCTCTTATATTAAGTTGCTTTCACTTAAGTGCAAAACATTACTCTCAGAACTAGAAATCAATCCAGAAAAGTTAAACACTGGAATATGAACAATTCTCATTTTTCAGTGATCCTTTATTTCATTTATAAGTTAGTTCCCTGTTTTAAGATACTTGTTGGTTTGTTTTTTTTTTTTTTTCCTTCAGCCCAGTTTCATATGTTTTTCTGGAAAAAAAAAAAATTCCAGGTAATCTGCCATTGAGTATTGTAGAAGGGTCTAATAGTCCTACATTTCAGGTGGAGTGTCCACCTTCAACCACAGTAAGATTAAAGTAGGATGGTAGAGGAGAGGAAAAGTATCAATGGGAGATAGAAAGTATCAGCATACCGGAGAAAGACTGACTAAAAATCTTGTAAAAAAAGGTGAAGATCTTTCAGCAAAGCCAAGACAATTGTAAAGAAAGTGAAGTGAATCTAGGCAGTGGGAAAAGCCCAGATGGTGGACAGAGATTAAGAACTCTGGAGAAAAGGGCAGAAAAATATAGAGGAAGACTAGAAGGATCTAAATTGAAGTGAAAATGTCACACATGATGTACTGCCTGGGAGCAAGAGCATGCAATTGACAAATTTGGGCTGCACACTTAGCATTCTTGGCTTCCAACCTTTGTGATTTGCTTGAAAGTTTTATGGTATATACTCATGTAATTTTTTTCTGTATTTTTATCCTGGAAAGCCCCAGTTTCTGTAGTGATGGAATGAAAATAAAATCTAAAACATTATTACAAATTAAGTAAGCTAACAATGGAGATTAATTTCTGATCCTTCAGATTTCAAAAGAATTCTTTGAATACGTGTCTTCAGATCATGCTAAGGCCTCAGGAATTTAAAAAAAAAACAGGTAAAAAGTACCAAGTATATTTTGTGTGTGATCTCTCTTTTGGCATCTGATTCACAATTTTTTAATTTAGGATCTGGGAAAGACAGAGACCTATTGTGACCTGCAACTTGAAAAAATGACAGTTGTATTTCTGGTGTTCTGGGAAAAGAGATATTTGTTAGTATTAGCAACAGGGCATAATTCCTCTGTCAGTCACGTCAACATAAGGAAATGTCAGATAATACCAGGAGGTAGCCAGACTTGTTCAGTAAACACTAAATCAACCCAGCATGAATAATTTCCTGCATTTTTATTTTATTAGTTTTGGGGGGTTTTATGATATGTGATCATAATTTTGCCTTCAGATGGAATATTTATTATTAAACACAAATCCCTTCTTGCTTTTCTAAAACTTGTGTTCTTATTGCTCATACATCCAGCTGCCCTTCAGAGAATCTGTCTTGTCAAATAAAACATATAGTACATATAATTTCATTACCATTTCCTAATTTGCTTATGTTCTTTTCTGCTTTTTTGTAAAAGTGGGGTTGGAGGTGGGGAAGAGAAGGCAGAGACAAAAGCAATTGATATGCCTGTCAGAAGATGGTGAGCCAGAGAGATACTGATAATGAATATATGCCTTGTGTTACAAAGGAAAGTAAAAAAACCACAAAACATCCCAAACTTTAAACTATTGGCTCAGAGAATATAAAATTTTTTGATAGGCTGCTGAATAATGTCCCCTGGGAGTGCTTTGAAGTAATTTAGCAGGTGACAGAGGAAAGTGTAGGCTTCTAGGGGACATTACTTCACAAGGCTGAGAAAGGGGAACCATGGTACAAGGTATTCTGCTCCACTCCATTGCCATTGCTCGAAGGGAAAACCCTCTTCTCCTTACAATTCTCAGCAAGATTCTTGCAAACCACAGGGAGCTGCAGTTGGGCACAATGGGTGAGGTGCTTGGATGAATGAAGATCACCAGAACCATCTTCTGATGCTTTGAATCAGTCAAGGTTCTTACTTCATCTGTCCAGGTGCAAGCTACTGCTCTGGGACAATCTCATTTTCGTTCATGTTGGTTTGACAACACAAAATTAGACTTTCAGGCTCCCTGATCTGTGCTATAAGTTATTTCATGTGGACATGACAGCAGCAGACATTTAGTGCCCTGAGCTTTCAATTTTATCTTTAGAGGGAAAGCAGGTACACTCTAGGAAGCCTTGTCAGCACTAAAGATTAATCCAGTCACACCCAAGCTATTCAGCGACACAGAGAACACCTTTCACCTCATTATACTAACTGCCTCAGAAAAAAAATTCCTCACACTAATTCAAATCCAACTAAAACATATTTAAGCTCATTAGCAGAGTAATTGAAAGCCCACACAATATTTCTGTTAGTAAATGTGAAGCTGAAGTATTTATGGAAACAATGCAGAGCCACACTAATGAATTCACTCTGTATCTACATGTAAATGTAGAGTTAGAAAGCTATCATAACTCACAGCAACATTTCAAAGAGCCAGCCAGTATATTTCAGATTACTCAACAGCGTGTAAAGTCAGCAACTGATAATGCAGCAACACATTATAACCACCCTGTTTCTAAAGATGGGAAGAGGTAAAACTTTTCCATGAAAGGGGTGTTCGAGTCATTAAGCAGAGTTTGGGACCTGGGACACACTGTTCTCAGTTTTTTATAGACAAATGGCTCATACACTTGGCTGAAGGGTCATGATTATTCTCTCTAACTCAAGTAATTCCGAATTCTTTTTTGCAGTGTTGGACAGTTACATCAGAAAAGGTCATCCTACCATACCAGCAGAGGTCACCAGAAGGGAGCAGCATTAGAAGTAATGAGCACATTTCAGAACTCAAATGAAACTAATTTGAAGAAGGGAATTTGCTATTTTCCTGGCAGAACACAGCTGTCAGATTCATCTATATGCTGTCCTTTCTTGAGATTTACAAGTGGGGTTTTCCGCTTATTTCCAGGCAGTGAAATCTGTGCAAATTATAATGATGGGATCCTATAGTGGTTAACAGATGTCCACCTCCTTTTTCTGTAAGAGCTCATGTGAGCTGAAATGAAGGGGATCCTCAGTTATACTAGCAATTTTCTTCATGCTTGCAGCTCAGAGCACTTACACTAGGTTGAAACCCACATGTCCTGCAGAAACTTGGTGTCCTACCACATAGGATAATTTTACGTCCAGAAGGTCATGCTGGAATGACAGAAACTCCAGGCACTGCTTGAAGTTAGGTTTTTTTGCCCGTATTTTGTAATTGGCTGGCCAAAGCAAACTCCAACATGCTGTTTCAAGTTCTTCTGTCAAAAAAATCTTTGTGCACTGGAAAGAGAAGTGTGGAGTCAGCTAACAGCTGACAAGACTATTCTAATTATTCCAACCAAAAACAAGAATCTTGAAATGAAATGAAATGAAATGGGCATCACTACCCATAGAAACTGTGTATACTCCAATATATCAGTTTGTACAGAAGAATGTCTCAGCATCAGTTTAAGACACAATTTATGCATTATTAAAAAGTTTAAACACATATCATTCAAGTGTTTCTTCATCCCAGTGACTGAACCTGTAGATAGTCTCAAGCAATAAGGAATGGTTATCTACCAGAATCTCAAGCATCTCTCTTATCATGAAGGTTAAAAAATAGTTCAATTCCCAGGGGAGAGAAAGGAAGAACTGCATTTACCAATTCTTGAAAAATGAGGCAAATAAATATCTATCAACTCACCAAAGACACAGACATAGTTTACGCATGTTTAGAGAACCTCTCTGGCAAACCCTCTACCCAATTAGCAAACTGGAAATACCTTTTACTATGTAAAAGGGATACAGAAGAATTGCTTGCTTCTTGTAAACTGAGGAAACTTTTTCAAAAACATATAAGCAAAGTAATCATCAAGCTTCTCGATTCTGAGCTAGAAGAGCAAGAAAACCTTTTGGAACAAAATTTCCATGAAACATGCATAAGGTAAAGAAAACCAGAATTATTCAAGGTGACTTTTGCAATAACATTAGGGAAAAATTGTTTTTTCATATGCAGAATGAGAACAAGGGGTGCAAAAATCACTAATGGTCAAAAATATGGTCTCCTAAGGGGAGAAAAACAGCAGAAAACAAAAAAGAAAAAAGGAACATAGACGTGTAATGAAGGCATTTCCTAAAGCAGAAGTTTGACATTTTGCCACTTTCTGGTTATTGCACATAAAGCAAAGGAAAAGGCAGGCTAGAAGGACTGGATAGGCTAGAAAGATGTGGAGATGTTGAATTTTGGAATGCTTTATGAAAGGATAAAACACAGTTATATCCTTTCAGTTTGTGATACCAAAATTAGACAAAAGCATTGCTCACCAACCAGAGACACCCTGCTTCTTTCAAAGCTGAGCCTGGACCGAAAGCATACTGTGTGAAGAGTGACAAATCCATTACTGAAAAGGAAAGTAAAACCCATCCAGCAAGAAAACAAGCTTTAGTTTATAATGACCCCAGGAGAAAGAAAATGAGAAGTCAGTTATAGTTTCCAACAGTAGCATGATTTTATTGTCTAGAAGTATGTTTTGTCATTTAGCAATACATTTCTCTGATGAAGGATCTTAGACATGTGCCACAGATTTCTGGTACATGAACAAAATTTAGTAACAAGTAGTCTACTATTTATTTACACGTTACAAACTCTCCACAATTAGGAGTCTAAAAGCAGACAACTGGCAGCCTAGCAAATATCCGCAGTCCAGAATCCAGGCTATGCATCCCATTAGTGAACTCATTGGAAAGTTTGACCAGTGTTTATTGGATTTTGGTCTCTTCCAGCTACCAGCTATATACTTTGCAAATATATATTTGGCCATCCTCAAATTAGTTCTCTCTCACAGAAAATATGCAGAAGATTTGTAAGTACCAGAAAAGAACAGAAACCCTACTCTTTAGCAAAGTTGCATATTAAATGAGTTTACAGATATAGGACTGCTCAAATTTGGTATCTCCCTTTTATTTCAGAGAACCCCAATTGTTCTCTTTAGGTTTGATGGTGTAACATTAAGAAGAGAGCAGAATTTCTTCTTATGTTTGAACTTCACCAATTGATTAAAGTTTTACCTGACTCCTGAGATTTACCCACTTATGGCTTAAATTACACAGTTTTGCTGAATAGGGTTTTAAGATGAAATGGACTCAGACAGCGAGCAGGTGACCAACAAGTTAATTAGCTTGCACAGAAAACCCCAAGTACAACAAATGGTAGGCATGGCATCAAGTCTGTTGATACAGCTACACCCAGATCTTCCAGCTTTATTATTCCTTTACCATGATTAATTGCTAGTCATCATTCCTAGAGGCTTTTGCAGGCATGGATATTTCATTTTTCACCAGGAGAACAAAAGCTTTTACTTGTTATAGGCATTCATATGAGGTCATTACAGACAATGAAAAGCAGCTTATGAATAATTTTACTGAAAAACTCTGTAAATTCTGTGGAATAACATGTGTAAGAGTGCTTTGTACTGTTGAAAGGGAAATGAAAGAATGGATTTTTCTTTATCTTTGCTCAAAAAGCTTTCAAAGAGTAATGAAGGAAGAGACTGACAGATTGCTCTGCTTTGGAGAGCTTCAAGGGTAAAGCCTGAAAAACTCAAAATTCTTCACTCTGTAAAATCTTCTCTGAGCTTTCCTGCTGTAACTCCAGATAGCTTAAATAAGTAGAACATGCAAAAATTACCCCAAGAGCTAAAAAAGAGCAAGGAATAAAATGCAAATCAAATGCACAACGGTACTAAATGTACAACTTTTGCTTGCTTGAAGAATACAGAAACATTAGTCACCTCTACTATCAGACAAGGGAATGCTGTCCTCATCCTGTCAAAATGAGCAGTAGTAGAAATTTGCCAAGTGTTCCTTGATATTTAGCAACAAAAAGATTGAGCTGAACATTGATTCATTACACCAAGCAGCATCAAAACCTTAGTGTGATCCCTTCAAAAAGACTAAGAAGTCAAAAGTCAGACTCATTCCTAGAAAAGGAGTGCAATAAACATTTAAAAAATCACTACATAGAAATACAAGATTTCAGGCTTCTTTGGAGAGCACAGCCAGCACTGCATTCTAGGGTGCTAGGGTGCATTAGTTATATGACTCTGTTTTCCCATACATATATTCGTCATGAGTATAATCAGTATACTAATCAGCATTTGACTCAACTTTTGTAATACCTAATGTAAACTTAAAGAGGAAATTTAAGCATGACCCTCCATAACCACTATATGGGTTGGGAGATTTCTTAGATCTGCAATGATGAAAGAACAAAATGTGTTGCACTTGGGAAAGCATTTTCCCTTCTTTTCTCCATAAATGGTTGCCTTAGAAGTACCAGAGTGCAGCTCAGAGTGTATGAGCATGGGAATAAGGAACTTTTACTCCCTTATTGAGTACTGTCAAGTTGTGCTTCATTAGCAGAACTATTTTGGCTTGTTTGCAGTGGGTTGGGTTAGAGGGAGTCCTAAACTTGCCTCTGTACCACTTGATACACAGATGCTGGGCTCTGAGTTCACCTCTCTGAATGTTGTTTCAATCCCCTTCCTAGGTGACACCAAGACAGTGCCAATCCCATGACATGTGGAATTAGGATAAGCAGAACCATCAGTCTGTGGCAGGACTCCAGCAAGGCACAGTGTCTTTCTGCGGCATGAAGAGAGAATAAGGGCCAGATGAGCACCTTGACTGATGAGATGGCTTTTCCTACTTTCTTGCTGGGGAAGTCAGCCAGCTTTACAGAGAAGAGGTTTTCATTTTTTTTAGAAGTTTAATTTCCTTCCTTTTTTCTGTCTCACCAAAGCAAGAGAAGGACAGTCACCAGCAGAAGAAATGAAGCTGCAAACCTACTGAATAGCAACTCTGATTGTACAAGATAGGAGGATGTAGCCTGTACCCAACTATCTGTTAAAGGAACTCCCACATTTCCCTCATGAATGTAGTAAAAGAAAAAAAGTGGGAGTGGTCTAATAAGAACTGTCCTTGGTTCTGAAAATCTGCTTGAGAGCTGCGTTTGTTTCCACAGTTGCTGGAGACATCTCAAGCAGAACACACTCCTGCTTCATCCCTTGTGCCTCTCTCAGGAGAGAGTAGAGATGTGAAAAATCCTGTGTCCAAGCACCTCGAGGGCTTTTTATTCACTTTAAGATTGCTTTCAAACCCGACACTTAGGGTGCAGTCATTTCCCAGCCACGTGCACTCTGTCTTTGCAGGTGTGTATTTGTACCATCCCCCATGTTCAGCGTGCATCTTTTATTGAGAAATATTTGCCGTACAGTGACAGTGCCAAAAAGCATTTCTTCGTTGTTGGAAACGGCTGCATTCAGGGATGAAGTGGAGATAAATGTGGCACTGCAGAAAACTTCTGTGAGCTACTGGCTTTTACATAACTCTTAGAATTTACTATCTAATGTGCCTCATAGGTAGACTAAAATTAACTTACCTCAGACAACAGAAACTCCAAACAGAGCCAAATGATTTGTCACAATGTGTGCATTTCTCTCTTCCACAATAGCCTGACTATAAGCCACAAGTCAAAAATTAGTCTGGTCCTAAATTCATGTGGCTATGCACCTAATGAAGATAAAACTCTGACTCATAGTGATTAAATTTCAATGAAATATTAAAGAATGCTTAATTGGTTTCAATACTTCAGCAGTAGAAAAGAATTTATTCTGTCATGACTAAAATTCATAACCATGTTTCAGAAGATGAGTAGGTCTTTAATGACCATGCTGGCAACATTTTGCAGTGCCATAGAAAAGGTGAATGAACAGAAAAGTTTCTATAAACACTTGTGTAATTTCTCACTCCGTATGTAAATATATGGTAGCCTGCAACATATTTCACTCAGGTCTTTTTTCCTCCTGTGCACTCTGGGTTTGTTGGCAGACACTGGCCTCTTTATTCTCTAAAGTGTCCCAGAACTTTCATAGTCATATTTCTGACGCCACTGCTGTGTGGATTATTTTTTACCTTGCTATGGAATGAATCACTCCACCCTCCCTCCAGCACGAAGACAAATGTGATTGCTGCTCCTGAACATATGGTAGAGCCTAAAAAAAGGGTTATCTTGTAGGAGTGTATCTGTATGCATCACTTATCACACCGTCCCCAATGGAGAATTTAAGAGATGATAGCTTCTCTTTTTCTTTCTCAAACTGCTCATGTTGAGCTTTTTTCTGTCTACTGGTTTCCAACATGCTCATGATTCCTCGAGAGAGAAAAGCCCACTCCCAGTACAACTGGCCTTTTACATATTGCTCAGCAAACTTGGATTTGCTCTACTTTCAGGGACAAGTTTTATAAGGTTCAAAAGCAAACGTACAGAAGTTTTCCTCCTTTCTGTGTTCATAATTTCTATGTGACATTATAGAACACTTTTTTGTCTCTGAAGAGAGTAACCTGTAATCATATGAAGAGATAGATTTTCAAAGTTACAAATTTCTACGCTGGTCTCAGTTTGAGAGAGAAGGTGTTAGCATAATATCACAAAGCAATCTTCTCATATTCCAAAGTCTGTCTTCGTCATGAAGCTGTGGACATCTTCAGAGTGACCCATGAGATGACAGCAAAGGGTAATTTTTCTGTGAACATCCTCTAGTGTCAGGCAAATACTTTGAGGACTTCAGAATGCTTTAACCACTATTCAAAAGTATTTAACTAGAATAGTCTCTAATGGAAATGCTTTCTGTAACTCAAGAGACAGTTACCCTGAGTTGAAGGAACACCCTGGCTCTATTTTTGTCTATAAGACAATCCTATACAGGTGGAGATGGCTCTCCAATGGTTCTGTGCATTGTCTAGAATAGATTTAAAGCTTGTTAGAGAAATGGCTGCTGTAGTTGCCCACACAAAAGCTTACTAAGGCATGAAAAAAGCAGACCTAGCTAAGAAAACTGAATGAAACACAACCCCCTTAACTAAGCAGAAATTACAATTTGATGCCAGATATGTACACTTCTAAGGATGGCAAGAAGAAAATTTTGCCATGGATGCGGGATAAAGGTGAATTTTAAGTATATGGGTCAATATGACCATAAAAACAAATACAGAAAACATGCAAAGGCATCAGTATTTTCGTCTTGATTTAAATCAGAGTAGAGTCATGGGTGTGCGCACAGGGGCCCTAGTGAGCTATCTGGTACTCAGACTTCTCCCCCAGCCACAAGCACAGTGTCTTAACAATTCCTTCAGTAAGGACAAGCAAGCGTTTTCAGGCTGAGCTTGCACTCACTAAACCTGGCCTAATCTGTACCACTGCTCTGAGCCTGTGATTATTTCTTAAAAGAAATCTGCTCTTGCAATCTCTCACCTGCAGCTCTGCTGACTTTGCAGTGCTTGAGGCCTTCTCACAGACATACCAAAAACAGCAGGAGAAGCAGCATAGAGGGTGACAATGATGAATGGCTGCAGGGACCACCGACCATCCCAGACAGCAATACACCCCAAAAGACACATCTGGACCAAACCTCTTCCCCAATGACTCACAGCACAGAAGGCAGCCTGAAAGTCAGAGAGAGATGTGTCTACAGTGCTCAAAATATCCTTGGATGCAAAAATCCAAGGGACTGGTTAGTGAAGAACATCCCTGCAGTGAAGCAAGAAAGAAGTATACATTTTTATATTTTTCCATCTCAGCTGCAGCCCAATGCAACGTGTCATGACATCATCTTAGTTTACTCAAGTACAAGTGTTTTTTGCAAGCTGTATCTTGCTGAGATAAAATCAATTCACGAGATTCCAGTGGAACAGGATAGGAGGCACTTCATGGATCATAGCTTAATATTGTATCCAGGGAATAAACAAGGGTAGAGACTTTGATCCTGCCATATGCTTTCTGCACCTGTGGACACTGATTAAGGTTTGATAGGGTCTTTCCTACCAGACTTCTAGACAACCAGAAGTCTCTGAAATGGTCACTACCTGTTGTTTCCATCAGCCTTACTTTCAGTAATGTTCAGGGAGGGTTGGTGCTTGGAGACAAGTACTGACTGAAAGCTTGACAGCCCCTGCCATGTCAGTTATAAAGGCTCTGCTTAGCTCTCAAGGAAGAGGAAGCCATGTAATACCATTTTTTGTTACAGCCTAAGATCCATATGACTGCTGTGACATGACTGCCAGTTAAAGTAAGGAGTATTCACTCACAAAAGTTAAGGCAATTGGAACCTTAATGCATACAATTGTAGCATTAGCTTACAGAGGGATATTCGGTTTTATTGAACCTGCTGACTTCACCACAAGACTTTGATTGACAGTTTGACTGCTTTTACATTCTTGCCTTTGTAGGGGGTGGTTCCCAAATGTAAAAAGCAGTATGGGTAGTCACGATGATCTAGTCTGACCTTCTGTTCAGCAGAGTCCAGCACAGGCTGAGGACTTTATCCAGTGATCCTTCCACTGACGCACAGCACCCTGGTTTACTGGGCATGGGGACTTAAGGATTTCTCAGGGGATGAAAAGTTGCTAACTCCACCTCTGTCTACTGGTTCATACCACAAGGTAAAAATGTCACAGCTCATTTCCACTTTGAATGTACAGGTCCTCACTTCAGCCTGAGAAAGATAAAGAGTGGTTTACACATCTGCACACGAAGAAAAAAAAACAAGCAAAGAACAGACTTTGAGGCAGGATGGAGACATAGTCTATTTAAAGCTGTTGTGAATTATTAAAGTTCTAAATTTTGCTTTTGGAGGAGTCAGAGGATGGTATGAACTTCTATACTTGTGGAGAGGAGGCAAGGTGTTGTGGAGATTTGGAATATAAAAAATAATCTCATGGGTGATGGATGGATGGTCTGTCTGACTAGCTAAATAGTCAATTTTTTTATAAAATCATTTTTATAAAATGATTGAAGGACAGACTTGACAGAGCCCAGGTGGTCACAGACAACCTGTCCAAGGCCATGATAAACGTGAAGTATCAACAGTTTAACTATGGGAAAACACCTAGGATAACTGGTTGAAATTGAAGGGGATACAAAGACAACATGTAAAATGAAGTCCATGTTATTTCATGCATAAAGGATATTTAAATCCAGCTCTAGAGTATCCAAAGACAAGTTGCTTTTTTGTATCCAATCACTTCTACTTGAAGCCTGCCTGAGACTGTGAGGTACTTCTCTGTGTTTTTATCACTATTAAAAGTGACATAGAAAAAGTCCCCAAACATTTAGCAGCTTTTTCTGAAGGTCACAGGACCACATGAACACCGAAGAATGTAAAACCAGTACCTTTTCAGCTTAGCCATGTTAATTTCTGCAGTACTACTCAGTTCTAAAGTGATTCTACTATCACACGTGTCGGGGAAGCCAGCATCATTCAGCCCCAGGGTTTTGCACAGCAGATCTTTAATGCTTTCATGACAAGCCATTTTCAAAACTTTTGTTGTGTAGTTGAAACAAAGATGACCTTTATCTTTTGCTTTTCTCCTTTTAAGGTCAGCAGCAGCTCTCTGATCTATTGACAATGGCACATGATGCCATTGAGGATGGCATTGCATGGAGGATATCCCATTGCTACCAATGATTAATAGTAGCATTGCACCTCCCTCAGGGTCACAGGTACTTAAAGCCTGAGAATTTGAAAATGATGGAACATCCCGGGTACAGATAAACTCATAAATCCTTCCAAGCCAACAAAAATTACCAGCTCTCTAGGAGTTTCTTCACAAGTCAGGGTATCATTTTCAGATTAACATGTGCATGTAACAAGAGTGGGCAAAGCAGATCACTGATAGGAGGTACCAGAGAAGTAGTTTAAGACTGATTATTGTCACTTTTTAAACTCTGGTCACTGTTGTTCACTTCACAGAAAGAAAATGTCAGAAAGACAATCATTTATTGTCCACTCTATCTGCATCTGTGGCAGACATTTCATTTGCAGGTGTGCTGGGAAGTGCATTCTGAAGCACATGACATCCCAAAAACAGCAGCATAATAACATCACGAACCAGCTTCCAAAAGGGCTGCCTGTGGGAGTAGTGTATCAGTCATGTCATTCAGAGATATAGCTGCCGATTTTAGCCACCAAAAGCTTTTATTTCTGGTAGCTCTGTAGAAAAAATTTCATGCATCAAAGAGAGCTGGACTATGTTTAGGCTAGTGGATCGTCTAGAAATGGCTCAGCCAAGAAAGCTCCACCTTCCTGGCTGTTCAGAGCTCCAAATCACTATGAAGAGACAGAGTCTTGCCTCCATCCTGGCAAGATGAGGGGCTATCCCTGTGGTGAGTCCATCTCTTGGGTCCACCTGAGATGTGGCCCCTAGAAATGTGAGAGCGGCTCTCACCCCACTCCAGCTGGGTGTGGGAGCTGGCAGGAGGAGGAAAGGCAACCCTCTTTCAACCCTCCTTGAGCTGCCTCTACAGCCATTCTGAGCTAAATACTGGAACCTGGGGGTACAGAAACCTCTCCAGGGGAGCCAGGCAGTCTGTTTGTGTAGGCTGACAACTATACTCAACTTTTTCGTAAACAAAACAGAAGGCATGTGAAATTGCAAAATGCTAACGCTCTGCTACACACTGTAATTTTCATCTGTGAAGTTGAACAGAGCTTTTCTGGATCCATAACAGAAAAGTCTCTTATAGTTCTCAGAAGCTGCAGTTTATTAAATTAAAAGTTAAAATGAAGTAGTTTTGTTTGCATCTTTTGTTTTTAATAAGAGTATAGGTTTTTAATAAGAGTACAACAAAAAAAGTTAGCCTGTTAGATACCCATTTTCAAAAACAGAATTTAGGAAGCTTGTTTTTCAGTGAAAACCTATAAATATTAATGGAATAGAATATTATTTCCTACGTATTTTTCATATGCCTTCTATAATTTCACTTTTCATTTTGGGGGAACTAGATCTACAAATTTCTGAGTTGTTCTACCTATAGATATTTATAATTAACAATGGCCCAATTAAGAAAAGCTTGAATATTTCATTGAATAGTCAGTCTCTGCGAAGTTTTGGTGCCTATCCAGATCTGATTGAGCAGCAGTTAAATTTCCATAGCTTCTGAGGATGAAAAATAGGACTGAAACCCACAGAAAAGTCTGTTCTGCTTCCATTCCTGGCCTGGTCTACAGCAAAAGAAAGCACCTCATTTTACCTCTGTGGTGGAGTAGAGAATATAGTGGATTTTTAGGGAACTGTATGTGTTAACCCATCCTTGGAAGTAGCATTGAATTTCTAGTCTCTGAGTCCTCACAGAAGGTTGTTCCAGTTGAGATTTATCAAGACCGTAGTTACCATTATGTTTGTGACAGACACATGTATAAGGAGCATCCTATTATTGGCTCACGAAACTGTGTCCTGAGTATATATTCATCTATCTGTGCTCAGCAAAATAATGGTTATCAAAAGAGCTATCTAAAAACAGTGGGGCAAAAAGAAACAGCAGAAGGATTAACAGGCAGTCCAATCATAAAACAGAGGCTCAAATGATTTATCTAGCAGAAACATTTAAAAAAAAATCTTATGACAGAAAAGTCAACAGTCATAGGTCCCATAGTTTGCTAGTTAGCAAAAAGTCTCACAAACCCTCAAGCTTAATAATTCTGAATAGAAAATAAAAGCGAAGAAATTTCAGTGTGGCCATGAACTAAATCACAAGTGGGAAAAGAGGATCCAGTCCTGACAAGAGGTCTGTTGTGACTTAACTCTACCAAGCTCTTGATTTGTAGAAAAATCTGAAGGGGAACAAAATGAAAAGAAGGAACACATTAAGCAAAGTTACATGCAATTCTTATTTGGAAATGGATAGGGGGAGTGAAGCTAAGAAATATTTTTTCCCCCAAATTGATCCCTCTACCTTCATGTACCTTTCTGTGTTCACGTCACAGATGTTATCTTCCACCTTCATTCCTCTGCCTTTAGCTAAATGTTGTGAAGAACTCTGCCTTTTTGAACTGTCATTAAAACAAGGTATAAGAGACAGCAATGCAGATAAACATCATTGTGTGTCACCTGCTGAGCTGTGCTGCCACTGCCAGCAAAAACACAAAACATCACACACTCAAAATTGGGCAAAATATCTGAGAATGTATAAGGAGGCCTTTTTGTTTCACCTAAGTGGTTTTTTGTTTCACCTGTAGCAGAGAGGATGCAGTTGGGATGGGACAAGTGTGGTATCTATTGCTCCTGTCAGAGAAGAGCTGACAAATGTGATGACTCCCAGGAGAGGAACTTCAGCTGGAGATTTTTAGCTCCTGCAGCTGTGACAGTGTGAGGCAGAGCTGCTTGGTTTTGTCTGGCAGATGGACTCATTACCTGTGCCAAACAATCCCCTCCCTGAAGGAGCTTGAGTAAAATATTTTGCATTAGTTGGATGTCTCCTGGACCACGTGTTCAAAGATCCTACAGGCACTAACATTGGATACTAGTAAACCCAGGGTACATTTTAACTCTAAAGTTGACTGGATATTTCAAATTGAACATAATTTTGGTGTTAAAATAGGGGTTTCTGCTAGATCCATTTTTTTCTTGCCTCTTGTAAGAAAAATGAAAATGAAAACTATAGCTGAGGGGTCCACAATGTTCTTCCTCTCCCTGGCACCTGTGAGTGGTGCTCTGCTCCCAGCCCTTGCCCTGCCCCTCCACCATGTTATCTGCTCCTTTCCCACTCATCCATGAGCAGCTGCCTCTTCTCCCTGCACACTTCAATCATCCCTTTGCCACTGAAGGAGCTGAAATCAGGGACAAAATGGGCTGGAAGGAGGAACTCTGTGGTGAGGTGGGAGAGAGCAAAGCAAATGTGATGAATTTAGGGAGCCTCACATCCAGGAGGAGAGTAATTCCTCAAGAGGCATGATGCATGGTGGAGATGGGACTGTCATTCCGACAGCTGTAGCATCCACAAAGAGATTTATAGCAACACTTCCACTTTCAAAAAGAAATACTTTTTTTTTTTTCCCATAAGCAAACAGAACAACTGTTATGGAGAATTTTCAGTCTGATTCTTGACAGAAACAGATGTTGCAATATTGGAATTTCCCATGGGAGAGATATTCCTGTGTTTGTTCCATTTTAAACAGGGCTAGAAAATAAAACTGATTTGGTACAGTGTTTGTTTCTTCATAGCTATTGCAGAGGCAGGTGTTTGGAGGATGTGTTAGACAGATGTTGCACACTGCTGCACTGACTGTAAGATCAATTACCGTTGATCTGGGTATTTTTAATCAGTTTTCAAATCTGCTCCTTGTTCGAAGTCAAGAACAGTCAATTACATTGTGGTTCTGTCCCATTATATGCCAGATTAAGGTTTGCTTTGGCTAAACTGAAGTACTAGCTTCAAAATTTCCTCAAGATAACATCTTTTGTTTGTGAAAGAGTAAATGTGATCTGATTTGAAAAACAGCTTGCAGCACTTTTGAGTATATGCCTCCCTGTCATCAGCAAGCTTAACTGAGGTTAAGCAGAGGGGAGAAAAATGGCAGGAGCCAGGAAAACACTTGTAGATCATGCCCTCAGGAACTTTTAAGAAGGAAGAAGGACTCCTGTAAGCTTCTGTGGCTTTTCTTGGACTCCCTTTGCTACCTTAAAACCATTGAAAATTTCTGGACTGAAATCACATAAGGAGGGTAGAAAACAGGTTTTAACCTAGTGCAGACATACGTGGTTTCACTAACTGATGGGCATGAAGCCCAGAAAGCATGTTAACCCAGCCTTAACTGGGGAGGTACAGGGACCAGCAAACTGTCAAGATCCAGGTCAGAATGGAAGCTATTTAAGAACAATGAAATAAAAGGATTTACTCTGAAAAATACTCCTGCTGTGGCATAATTGACAAATTAAACCACAGCCAACACAATCATCTATCATGAAAGAGCCCAAATAGGGAAAAAAGAGGAAAGGTGAACCAAAAACCATTATGTTTTAGTGAGGAAAAAACCCACCTCCCTAAAAAACAAACAGCTAAAACCTCATGTGCTTTCACTAGGCAGAGTTTGCGTAGCACAAAGTCTTCACCCCACACCAACCTGGTGTTGTACAAAAGTGCAGTACCGTGCCCTGAAATAGGACTGCTGCAGTCCCTCAGGCTTTAGTTAATACTCTTCACAAGCGGGAATCCTGCTCCCAGTGTTTATATCATCTTTCCCCTTGCAAAGAGTTCTTCACCTCACAGAATTTGCTAGTGTCCCCAGAGAAACAAAACTACAATTTAAACTACTAGCCATATGGATAGACTTGTGCCCTCAATGGGGGTCATCCCCCTAAGCAAATCATATGAGAGACAGACGCACTTCTGCATTGTTTTTCTTTTCTAGCAAAGAGATTGCAGCATTTCTAGTGCCACTGAGAATGCAGGAGGTTTGTCTGACACCACCCAGAGAAGATAGAGCTGTCCCTGTCCTCTCTTCTGCGAGCAGCAGCCTGCGACAACAGCCAGCCTGGGCTCTATGAGGTCCTGGGCTGGAGGAGCCAGGTTCTGAAGGTAACTCCTGGTGGCTATTCCTTCTTCTTCTTGCTCAGGGGCTGCCACATCATTGACTGAAACAGCAACCAGAGGAGGCTGCAAGGACCAAGGGATGGAGGAGAGAAGCAGGGGTCCTGTTGGCTCTATTGCCTGCTCAGCTTACAAGAACGTTTGGCCCCCTTTCAGGTCTAGAAGAGAAGAGGCACAGAGAGACAGGACAGTTCCAAGCCAATTTGTTTTCTCCTCTCCTCTCCCACTGCCCAAGCTTGGCAGTGCTCTTAAATTCCTCCTCCCCATGGCACTTCCAAGCTGCGAAACTCCACACCGCAGCAGAGAGAAGAGCAGGCATCAAGCTAATGACACATCCTTGCCCCAGAGTGACCAAGCTGGAACTCTGCCTCTACACACCCAAATTAGCAAGATTCTAGTTCTTTTGGACACTGGCAGCCATCCCAAGCCTGCAGTTCAACGAGCGTGGAGGCTGTGCATCTTTCTCATTCTGCACCAGCCTTCTGGAGCAGAGGCGTCCCCCACGCTCCCAGCCCCAGCAGAAGGACTGATTCATCAAGCCTGACTCTCTGAGGCAATCTGCCAGACGACAGAGCTGCTGGTGGTGTGTCTTGATGCTGTCAGCTGCCCATATGTCTATTGGGCAGCTACTGCCTGTGCAATCCCCACTCTGAGAAAAATTCAGAGCATGGTTTGGGATATCTACTTAAGAGCCAATTCCACAATCTAAACCAATTAAATAAATGCATAATTAAAAAAAATAGTATTGGGTTGAGTAAATAGCACTTTTATTTGTTTTCTAGTCAAAATGAAGTAAATTATGAGATAATAAATATATTACAAAGCTCAGACAAATTCAAAGTGATGCAACAGGAAGGGGAGGGAGGACAGATGGGCAAATACAGCATGAATTCACACCTAATTCTGGCTGTCTCAAACTGTTCATCTCTGCAAATAAACTAATCTGTAAACCAGGAGCAGCTGAACAAAAGAGGCTTGGGGTAAAGCCTTACCTTGCTGTCTCCAGGGATTTTTCAGCCACCCTAAAGCACGTCTGTAGCCATGTAGTGGATGGACTTTTTTCCCACCCAAGGATACCAGACTAACATCTCTCTTGCCCAGCACAAGTGCCTCCATCTCTGCTGTTGTGGCACACGGGTGATTTTGCTTCCACTCTGCAGTGCCCTCTGCCAAAAGCCAAAGCCTGTTTCCTTTCTGGACAGAGCCACTTTATTGGATTCTTGTCAAATGTTCTAGGATATCATATTAGGATATGATCATGCTGTGACTCTGGGAGACCACTAGGGCTGTGACAATAGGGCAGATCAGCCTGCTGGCCAGGCTGCTTTTCTCTGCTATGAAAATCAGAATATTTCATGTTAAACATATACAATTCTCAATGGCATTATAGTTTCAAGGTTTCTTTGGATAAAAGCAGTAGCCTGCTATCCTCAGCTAGGGCTGGATTACCATTTTGCTTGGCTCTATAATGGATTATTATGGATTTCTGGGTATGTGTCTGTACTGTGTTCATATTAGACCACAGAACAAGACACATTTGGGGGAAAAGGGTAGTATGACAATGAAATAACCCATATCTTGTTTTCAAAGACATCCATTACCTCATATTTTCTTTCTTTACTACTGAAAATTTGAGCTACATTTCTCCTGCGCCCTTTTAAGAACAAAGAAAAGATAAATGACTTCCTTGTAGTACAAGCCTTCATTGAAAACCTAAAAGTACAGCACTTAAAAAATTACACAGAGCATGAATCTGATTTCTGCCTCAAATTTTAAGTTCCTCAGCTTGTCTGAATCCTCTTCTTTCATCCTTCCCTAATAAAAGCATTAACACAAAGACTATTCACCGTCAACATCCCAATTGAGGCCCCAAAATAGGTTGAAATGTTGCATTCAGCTTGTACTGTATCACCTGAAAAGAGACTTTTGCTCACTCTGAGTGCAAATGTTTTGCTCAGAAAATCTGCCTTTTATAGGAAAATCCAAAAATAACCAGACTTGTAAGAGCTAAAGAGAATACTTTATAATATAATTTATTTAGTCCAGTGAATTCTTCTCTTTTTTTTTTTTTTTTTCCCAGTGCTGTGCCTTTTCCAGTTCTATATTTTTAAGTCATTTCTCTAGGAAAACAAGCTGTATAATTGCTATTATGTGTTAGGGTTAACCAGTTCCATCATTGTGCATAAAAAGTACATTTTCTTCAGAAAACAGCCTGAGCATACAAGCAGAAAGCCTGGTGTGAAAGAGAAAGGGCATAATAGGAAATTCAGAGCAAGCAATTAGGGAGGTAGGTAGGTCTGCAGCTACACCAGTGAAATAAGGCACTATGTTCTGGCTGCATTTGTAATTTTGACTTATTCTTGCCCTGCCATCTTCCTTGTCCTGTCTCATGTACTTGATAGATAAAATAGTCCTACATAACTAAATAAATATAATTACATGCACAACCCTCAAAACAATAGACTCACAGCAAAAGCTCAACTGTTCAGCACTGGAAAGACAAGGAGTAATAGGAACCTGCTGCAGGAGGAGCAGGTGCCCTCCTCCAAGACCCTTCTACCAAGAATCTAAAACAACATCAGCTTGGAAATGGGTAGAAAAGGCCTTCCCATGACTTCAGATGGGAGCTGTATGGGGTGAGGTGTCAGAAAGCTGGGGAGGTAGGAGCTGTCAAGGCACCCGCTTTCACCTGCCTACAGCCTGGAACCTGCACGTGAGCAAGTGGGAGCTCAGTTAAGCAGAATGATCTCAAACTGGCAAGGCAAATTTTAGTAATATAGTGTTTTAGAGCACAATAAGCTTTTAAGCCTTTTTTAATTTATCACTCTATTGTAAAACACTTGTGGATAAAAATAAATTATCCTCTCCCTCAAGCAGGTATTTTTCATCCATTACTTTTACTATTGGTTCAACACACTTGAAGGGGATTTCTTAGTAGTCTGAATTTGCAGTGACCCAGTTGAAATGAAGGTTGAAGTGAGGGGAGGGAGGAAGTTCTCAGCTACAGATTTAGAAAGACTAGGAGTAGTTGTCACACTCTGTGGTTACTGATACCTTCTCCATTCCTCCTAAAAGGACACAGATATCAGTAGATGTGACGCAAAATGAGGAAAAGATTAGAGTGGATCTCTGACACCAACTAGAATTCAATGGATGAACAGTAGAGAGAACAGGAGTATTGGGAACTTGCTGTAGGCACTGAAATGAAAACTTGGAGATCGTGGGGCATCTTGGGTGGTTAAATGTGCATTACATATACAAATTATGGATATTTTAAAGCTTTTCATTTAGGGATAAAATTGTTGATTCACCTGAAGCTAAATAAAATCTTATTTCACTAGTTAATTTTGGCATCAGATGCAAAATTTTTTATTGAAATAAAGGGTGGGGACAGATATTGGCACTTAGGTTCAGAGCATCTGAGAGAGGGGATGTGTCAGATGTTATGGACGAGAACCAGCTCATCCTGAATTCCCCTCAAGTGAAAATGCTCAGCCTTTAATGAGCTGAATTAATAATTGGTAGCAGAGATAAAACAGGAGTAGTGCTGTCTTATGCTGAATCACAGAATTACAGAATATTCTGAGTTGGAAGCGACCCACAAGGATCATCAAAGTCCAATTCCTGGCCATGCACAGGACTGCCCTGAGAATCACATCATGTGCCTGAGAGCATTGTTGAAAGTGATTCTGATTTCCTCTCCACCTTGTGCAACACCCCTAGATATGGAGTGGGATGAGAAACAGGCTGTTTGCCTTCATAGTCAACTTCTGAGGCTGAGCTTGGGGGTAGAACTGTAGCATCCAACTTCTCCACAGACCTCAGTAAATGTTATTTGGCAGGAGCTAAGCTTTGAAGGAGATGGGAATGCCTCCAAGGCGGAAGCAGGTGCTGTCCTGCCCTGCCCTGCTCTGCTGGGGCACTGCAGCATGGTGGGCAGCAGTGCAAGCACCCTCTCACGAGAACTCACATACATCTCACATGCTCGTGTCAGGGGACAAAGCTCCTTTAGGGATAAGGGGCCATTTAGTATTTCTGTGTCAGCGATCAACCAAGAAAATGGTCTGGGCAGCATCCACATGGTCTGCCTCTGCTCATCATGAACTGGATTGCTCTGACCATTGGATTCCTCATCAGTTTCTCTACAAGCACCAAGTGGATGATAGTTGTCACAACAATCTAGGATGACTTTAGGAACATTACTGAGATGTACATTTACTTTTCTTGCATATATTAATTTTTTATATATTTATTTCCTATTTTATATTTCTATTTTCCACTTCATTTTCTGGTAATACGTGTAATTTTTCTCATTTTCACTACATTTTCTTTTTTATTCTTTAAAGATTTCTCATGTTGCAAGTGGGGTGGTGGAGAAAAAAACAAGTACAAACAAAAGCCAAACAAAAACCAAAAACCAACCCAAAAAACCCCCGTGCCTGTACTTCCCCCAGCAAAAGAAAGAAAACAAAAATAAAAGACTAGATAAAAATGTTTTCATCAGACACAAATAAAACCCCACAGTCCCAGAATACAGGCTTCTATGAAGCAGCTTCTTCATTATGACTGATGCCTTTCAGCAAGCTTGCTCTTGCTGAGGGTACTCTAGAAGCCAATATACACTACTGCTGCAAACCACTCTCAAATGATCTGAAGTACCAAATGTCCATGTCAAACTTCTCTCTGCACTGATTATATAAATTTTGCTTCCCTTTAGGACTGTGACTTCATGTTTCTATTTTTACAAAGTGGCTCTCTCTACCTATCAAATACACAAGTTTAATACCTGGTGATTAATGTCTTCATGTGATGTCCTTCCTCCCAGTTGTTGTTTTATTTAATGTTTAAATATGCAAATGCTTTGGCCAAATCAAGGTTTGTATCCTGCATACAATGCAACTGGAATAGCTCAGCTCATGTGTTGAGGCTGAGTACGGAATTTTGCCCTGGGTGTGAGCCATGGAGGAAAGTCAGTGCTTAGTGAGGTTGGAGACAGGGGGAACTGAAAATTGGGTAGAAGTGTGGCAGGAATTTATCTGCAAGTCTTCATTTGTCTGAACCCAGTGACCGATTCACAGTAAAGACTGATATTCAGGTCTTTCAGAATAAATTAATCCTCTGTCTTTTCCAAAGTTAACTGGTACTCTGTATTTCTAACTTTCCTCAGAGAGAAAATGACATAAACACACTTTGCTACAGCATCAGGCTGTTGAGAAAATGTGCTCTACCAGCAACAGGACAGGGCTTCCTCTGTTTTCAGTCTTTAGCTGGAAGATCTCTACACAATAGTCTTTCCTAGCAAGAAGCATTAGACAATGGCACCCTCTCTGATGTTCAGTGTAGCACTGCTGTTTGAGAGAACATCCTCACACAAATTAGATATTCCTGAAGTTTGCAGCACTTAGTCATGAAGCACTTTCTTATTGACATGCACTTGACTAGAAGAGTGCATGGGTATATTTATACCACCATGCGGTGGGAAATTCAAGCTCAGTTAATTACTTCCTCCCTAGGTTAAAGTATCCATAAGTGCAAATGCTGAAGCTATTTTTTGCTCATGAAAAGGAACTGCACAATCACCTGATTGCTAAACTGCAGCCAGTATATAACTGAGAGGTGACAGGATAGCGGGGATCTCTGTTCAGCCACCCTGTAAAGCACTTGCAGTAAAAGGAGCTGTGTAAATATAAATCATTATTATATTGTTTAAGTAATCAAATCCATGGCACCGTTGTTTAAATAAACTGGAGATGTGGAGCCATTTATTCATATTTTAATGCTTAGACTGCCTGCTACATAAAATATACATTTAAAAAATAAGCTTTCAGAAACATATAAAATACTTTTTTTTTTCCCAGTGATGAAGTTAGGGAGACTATAGTGCTACAGTAACTCTTAATTTGTACAGCTGTTTTCATCAATTTTTGGTATGAAATACCACAAAATAAAACAGACCTAAATCTCTCATAAATCTAATGGCAGTGTCATACTTCAGATGCACATTTTTAAATGGCTGCATCTTTACTTTAATTCAAAACGCAGCCAGAAGGCTCAGTATGACCTGGGAAGTTCTACAAAACACTTGCAGATTTATTCACTTTTGAAAAAGTAATGAATGTATATATTACACCAATGCCTGCTGGCCAAAACTGAGATTTGGTCTTCCATAATGTAGGGTGCTCTACACGTGAAAAAACCACAACCTCTCTCCCCAGATGCCTTACTTGAATTCAAGTGTTGCAGTTACGTAATGCTCCATCTTAATCATTCATGACTATCCCTGTTGCTGCAGACCACATAATGACTTCAAAGCAAGTCTCCCTATTTATTTATGTAGGCTCCTGGCTCCATAATATTTCCTAATGCATTTATCCTTGTGAAGCAAGGTGGTGCTATCACCCAGGTTACAGATGGGAAAATGAGGCTCAAAGATATTATTTTCTAAATTTTCATATTTCATTTCAATTCCTTATTCAAAATGAATTAAGCTTACCAGTGCCTAAGTTGCACTGATCATGTCTGATGCTTTTACACATCTAAAACACTTTGGAGTCTAGACTGAGAGGAGTAGGTAAGATTTCTATGCCAGAGGAGGTTTCCTAGTGTTCACTCCTTTAACCCTAAATCCAAGGACAGATATTGCTTTGTAGACCTTGGTCTTCTTCCATCCCTTTCTCTATTGGACAGTGGTTACTCTTTCTGCATGTTTTTCCTTCAAACAAGGCATGATTTTCAGTTCTGCAATTTGTAACAAACTTCTGGTCTCAGCTAAAAGAGATGGGTACAATACACAGTTACTGGCACTGGTGTTGGTATTACAGAAAAGTAGAAAAAATGGAAAGACTGCTGCATTAAAACCCGCAGAGTGCAGATCCAGGACCTACTCATTAGATCAGAACAGAATATACACCCTGAATGCATTGAAAGAGATAAAAACCTGCTATGAGCTTGAGCAAAGGCCCTGAGATAGCAAATACAAGGGAAGGTCAGATGGAAAAGCACACAAACAGTGCTCCTCCTGCTAATCCTCATTATAATGGCACTGTTATATATAAGCCAAAGTCCAGATTCTGGTACCATTTCAGCTCAGAGCAACCAGGAGGCCCAGCAGACAACACTTGCCACTACCTCCCAAACCATGAATTTTCATGGAGCCATTGAACTCCATTGTAGTTCCTTTTTGCACCATCCTGCCAGTGGAAGACCACAGCCGGAATGGAAGGGGGAATGGAACTGGTGTCCTGGGTGATGATCAAGGGAGATGTTGACATCAGTGGGGAGATGAGAACTTCTGCTTTCACTCTCTCACAATGAGTACAATGTTTGTGAAAAATTCTTAGCAGAGAACGCAGCAGATTTCTGTCTTTTTTGCATACATTTCTTCCTAGTGAAGCAGGATTCCTAAAAGCTGAGCACAGCTGATGTGTCTCAGTCCTGGAATACCGACTGTCTTAGCGTATATTAAGTGCCCATCATTTTAGCAGCTAAGCAGTATCACATCCCATTTAGCACATACACAGCATTTTATAGAACAGAGCTCTGTAGAAATCCTTTTCCCTTAGGTTTTTCTACACACCCATTGCAGTGATATGCATCTGACCAATTAAAGCAAAACAGCTTTAGTTAATTAACTCTAAGGGACTGAGTGGTTCCCTGACTGGAAGTTGTAAGAACTGGTTTTGATATTATGAGTACCATTGATTAACTCTCAGACGCTGGACAATCACTTCATCTTTCTGTGCTTCATTTTTCCCTTGTGCAAAATGTAGAGAAATAAAATTTGCTTTCTTTGGTGAAGTGCTTTTGAGAGCTGTGAATGAAAAGAGCTATGCATCATCAGTGACTCCTCAAAAAAGGCCTGATGGGAGATTTGTCAAAATAGCACTGTCCTCACTGAGCTTCTGAAAAACTGAGCCATAACCAAGTAAAGCAGCAAAGGGCCAAAACTTCACTGAGAGGTGAAAGTGGGAACATGATAAAAAATTTAGGGGCTGCCTAACATCTTGACAGCAGCTTGTTCTTCCATATCAGGCTGGCAAGATGGCATCTTTCTTCATTTCTGCCCATGGCACACAATTCGTACCCAACCAACTCCTAGGATGCATGCGAGTGCTTTTGGATTGTTTGGTTTTTTACCCACCCCACTGCGGGGCTGGGGCAGCGTGATGCCAATCAATCCCAGCCCATCCCCCGGATCGAGTTTCCCGAAGAGGCAGACTCAGAGGGTGGGTCGATGGGCGGCTCAGAAGCCTAAGCTGCACCCTCTGGGCAGTGCCCGGGTCCAAGCCACCTCCCCCGGTTCGGGAAAATTCCCGGTTACTCGGTTGTTCAATGGTTCTCTGTTAGAACTCCCGCCTCTCGGTTTACCCCAGTGGTTCTTGTTAAATTGTATCCTCCTCCTGGCTTGTAACTCATTGGTTGTTTTCCCCCTTCCCCGCTGTTTTCAAATTCCCTATAAAACTGAGGACAAGCCTCGGGGAAGGATCCCATTGCATTCTGTCCCTTCCGAGCTTGTTTGGGTTGTGAAACTTCTAACAATAAACCTGTTAGGAGCCAGACCAGAACAGCCTCTCTCTTCCTCTGTCTCCGAGCTAACGTGAGCCGGTCCCATCGGTTCCTGCTGTGTTCCCTCTGCCGAGAAGCCAGCTAGCCAGCCCAGCCAGCAGCACCCATCCTGATGCCAAAGTCGCTTCAGCGACGCACAGAAGAACGCAGCTGGACTCTCTCTGACTGGGGGCACGCCAGAGCTCGTGCCTCGAGCACAAGAACTGTGTTACTGGCCATCCTCCTCCCTAGAAAATTGACACCTCCAACCACTTCCAACATCTCACAACCCCTGCAAACTTCCCTTTTTGACTGGAGGGATATTCCTTTTCACTAGGGCAAATTCACTGTACAATGAATATATGACTTACACATCCTTCAGAGTGTTTTTCAGCCTTACATTGTGCTTAAGATCTTAATTACTGCTGAGTTTTTGCAAAAAGCATTGCCTTGGGGAAAAAAATGGCCTTAGCATGTTTTCTTTCATTTTATTCCTAATACTCTATCATTACTTAACTTTATCTTATCCTTTCATTCTACTTAACTCTGCACAGTTGCAAGTCCCGAAGCTAACACACTGGTTCCACTATACATTAGCCAGAGCAAAACAAATAATTTTCACTTTCAAATTGATGTGATTATTTCAAGATATTTTTATAATTGAGGAATGGACGTGGACAGAATTGAATTTCCTCAGATTAATTTAGTATTTGAATAAATAACCTTTAAAAAAGGTTCTTTGAACTTGCTGGTCAATATTCCAGCTTTCGGCAATGAATGAGTGAATTTAGAGTAGCTAGAGAGATCACTTTATTCTTTCTGTTCTACAACTGATTCAGATAAAGGTATTGCTGGCACAAAATTTTGTCCACGTCAGCTAAGCATTCTGGAGAACTTTCATTTAGATTTAATTGTAGGAGAAGGGTGAGTGAAAAATGTCACATGAACGTTTACTACCTCTCCTTTTGACTTCCTCATGCTAAAGAAAACCACCCTGTGGTAAAGAAGAAAATAATAATGCCTGGTGTGGGATCTGGAGGCTGAGTACCATGACTTGATGAGTGCCTCAGCTCTCCCTGCAGGCAGCGAGAGAAGAACAGAGTAGCCAGCAGGTAATAACACCAAACCTACCATGAAAAGCAATGGCTTTGACTATATTTTGGCCACAGTTTATTCTCAAATTAGAGTCAAACCCCAAATTCCATTATACCAGGTCCAATTTTTCTCCAGTGCTTCAGGATGCTTAAAAAGCTATGAGTCTATATGTTTGGTTCTACTTTTCCATGAGATTCTGACTTATGCTGGTAGACCATATACAGCCAAAGAGACAATTCAATTCAATACAATCTTTGCAATAAAAAGGAAGGGAAGGGTGGTTTCTAGGGATTCATCACTAGCATGAAGATAATATGTCAATCATTCTTCCAATACAGAAGAAGAAAACAGTACTACTGTTTTCCTGTACTGCTCCTACATATTTTTAGCCCCTAAAATTTATTGCTGCTTCCCTGCAAGAGCGACTCCTGCTTTACGTCATTAAAAGTCAGAGGTGGTATAGAACTGGAGGAACATAAGGATCATTCAGGGTTTGCTTTTGAAATTATATCTACCTCTTCTTGCATTTAATATGGTATGAAAAATTAAATGCACCAAAGTTGCCAGTCGTTATGGTTGTGTAAGACAGATGTTAGTGAAATAAGAAATGAGCTCTTTCATATACGTGCAAAATGTCTTGTTAGCAACCCCAAATCTTGAATCACAGAATAATTAGAGCCTGTGTTATGGGTAGACAGCATAAACTTCCTCCCACATCGCTTCCTCTCTAAGTAGTCTGTTTCAATCCCACCTACAGGAGGTGGAAAGGGAAATTTCTGACTTCTAGCCTTCAAGTTTTCCTTTCTTTGTTAAGCCTACTAAGGAGGCTATCAACTCCAGTACTATTTTTTCCCAAATTGAAAATGTCACTGAAAACAGCTGTTGGAAAATAAATACTGCAGAGATTTGCAATGTGTGACTTGGACAGAAAAGTCATGAACAGACCAACAGGAAAACTGACAGAGAGAATACAAATTTATCAGACACCACTAATGCTACCAGTGGCAGTGACATCTCAATTCAGAGTCAAATCAATAAAAAGTCAAAAAGATTTTTTTTATGCTGATTTCCACCCCCTGCCATCATCAGAGAAACAAACAACAACTCTGCATTTACCTGTAGATCAGAACTTCATCATCTGAGCAGTTATACTGCAGCTGATACATTTTTACCCGAGGGGCCGACTTGCTGACTGTCCACTTGACCAAAGCTGAGGTAGTGGTCACATCTGACACCAGGACAGCCCTTTCTGGTGGGCCTTTTGTTTCTCCGCGATTGGACTTGGTGGAGCTGGTGATGTCCGAGAGCCTGGATTTCGGTGGAGCTGCTTTGCCTGTGCCATTGCTGAGATGGGGAAGCTGAACAATTGAGAGTTCAATTGTTGCAGTGGACTCTCCTGCAGCATTGGCTGCTATGCATGTGAAAGTTCCATAGTCCTTGGAGGTGGTGATGTGTATATCTAAAGTGCCATTGTCGTAGACAGCTGTCCTCGAGGAGTTTCCGATGAGACGGTCATCAGGGGCCACCCAGTGAATGATGGGAGTGGGATCCCCAATGGCTTTGCACTTCAGTGTGGCAGTTTGCCCTTCTAAAACCAGCAGCTTGTGAGTATGTTGTGTAATAAGAGGAGGCTCGCAAACAAATTCCTCTTCCCGTACATACCAGAAGTACCTTCCCTTTAGACTTGGAGGAGAAGCACAAGTTTCCATATCGTCGTCTCTGTCAAGTCGCCTTAACCACAGTAGCTCACAGTTGCAATGCAGTGGATTGCCCCCAAAACTGAGGGACAGAGGTGGAGAAAACGGGGTAACAATCAATGGAATTACTTGTGATCTGGCAAATATAGGGTCAGGAGGGAGTTTCTGAAGCCTGTTGGACGTTAGATCCAATCTGGCCAATTTCTGAAGATCTGCAAATGTCCCCTCTGTTATATAATCTATTAGGTTGTGATCTAAACTGAGCTGGTGCAAGTTTATCATCTTTCTTATAGATTCCCAGGGAATGCTTCGGAGGTTATTGTAGGAAAGGTCTAAGTCCTCCAGTGTCAGCAAAAAATCCTCAAAGGCTTCATCAGAAATGCTGCTTAGCTGGTTGTTGTTTAAAATCAAATGCTGAAGGTTAATTAAACCTCTTAAAGTATCCTCTTCAATCTCAGGCAACCTGTTGCTGTCCAGATGTAAAGACCGAAGGCTCTCCAAGTCGGTGAAAGAGTAGGGCTGTATGTAACTAATGGTGTTTCTGGACAAAGTAAGGTCAACAAGTCCAGACATATTGGCAAAATCTTGTCTGCTGATATTAATAATAAAGTTGCCCCCAAGACGGAGTTCAACTGTCCTTCGATCTATGTCCAGAGGTACAAAAAGGAGACCCTTGGAGGGACACAAAGTCCCCAGTGACTCAGACAGGTTCTGACAGACACAATATTTGGGACAAGCGTTGACTGTGACAGCCATTCCAAACACCAGGATGCCGCAGAGCAATTTTTCCATTGTAAATCACGCAACAGTACCTGAAAGAAATGAAAAGAGTTAAAAGAAACATCAGCAATTATGATATGAATACCTTTCCTCTTATGTTTTGCCTAACATCTACCTCCAGAGAGACTTTGTGATGCCTTCTCTCAGGAGTAACACCTAAAGGCATCAGCCCTCCATGATGGGAAGTTTAAGTGTTATAAAAACACTATAAAATCTTTCTTTCTTTTTTCTTTTTCTTTCTTTCTTCCTTTCTTTCTGCACAAATCCTACCATCAGATTGCATGGCTTACTAAAAATCCTGAAAGATTTCATTTCAAATAGTATCTGCTTCTTTGGGGGTAGAATCAGTATCTATAATTACTTTCTGCTGCATAATAATGTGGAATTATTAGGGTTGAAGCAGCTGACTTTATGGATAAAAATAACTGCATTTTTACCCTTCAGTAATGCGGTTAATAATGACTGTGTAATTATCTGGCCAGTTCTGGGGCAAGACACTTGCTCACTCATAACAAAATTAATGATAGACAGCATTGGGAGCAGAAATCACTTGTGTAATTGCCACCTGGTTTCACCCTGTGCTCAGCCAAACTATGGAAAGGGTGACAGCCTCTAGCTCCAAAGAGAAGGGATCCAGGGGAGGACTGTGCTACCTTAAGCCCCTGGCAAGCTTTTTGATAACAACGTGCTCTCACACTGTAACCCCTAATGTTGTAGTGACAGTGAAGCTCTTGCCTGTCTCCATGGCCCTCCCTTGCACCCTGCCAATTCCTCTTTGCACCATTATCTCCCTTTTTTCCAATCTCTCACACGCTTTTCCAGCTTAAACTGCAAGGATGTGTCTCTGAAGAGTAAACAAAACTCATTAACAGGCTGGCTTGGAGAGGCAATTGTGGCTGGGAGGAGTTGAAGCCCTGCTTCAGGTTTGGGAATATTTACTTACTTCAGGTTTGCTGACATTCCTACCACACATGCAGGGCATAGGTAAACTTGCTTTCCTTCTGTTTCTCCCTTTCCCAGATCCTGCTATCCAGCAGGGCTGAAGAACAGGTAGATCATTCGTTTCTAGCCCTCGTTCTCTTTCTGAGGAAAGGGGCAGGCAGACAAAGAGCTGTATTTTTTAAGGGATCTCCCAGGGTTTTTGATAGATTGGTGTGCTCTAGTCTCCAGGACCCTCCCCTGCAGCACTAGCTACAGGCACAATTCAGGTTCCAATTTTCATCGTGGCCATTTTGCCTCTCTTTAATGTACATCCACCATACAAACTTGTATCACTGTTTGGTACATGCCATAGCCCTTCTCAATCATGCAGGTGCTCATACACTTAGCAGTTTTTTGGCACTTGTGCTTCGAGGTATTAACCCCCCTGTAACACACATCAAACATAAAACAAAAACTATCACTTCAGCAATTTTTAAAAAGCTCTTTAAGCAGGTCTTGCTTTACCTTCTTGTGAAAGGAATGAAAACTAAGGGCCTGTGTTTGGGACTCTGCCCAAAGGTTCCTGATTCCTCCCCTGGATAAAGTGGCTTGGTATCTCCTCTCTAGGATATGTGAGATGAGTCAGAAAGAAGGAGCTGTAGAAATACAAGATGCTATGAGTGCTGAACTATGTAAAGTGTGTTCTTCACAGCAAGGTTTTCTGCATGGTGTGATGATAGTAATTATATACTGTTATTACTATTTCATAAGAGAGGAAATGACTGAAGCATCTGTGTTTGCTGAGCTTTACAAACAAGATGAAAGTGAGACACTTTTAGAAAGGATGGCTTGAGAAGAGTAATCTTACCTTCAATAGTAAATAAACGGCTACTGAAAAAAATGTTGGGAGATAAGCAAGTGTGTTATTGATGCAAATCTGTGGCATACATACCAAAGAGCTATAAATATCCCTTACAATATTATCAATTGGTATTTTAGTAACAGGCAATTGGCTTTTTCAATCTTAATTATAAATGTATTCTGCAGCTTTAATTTAGTGTATTACCCTACCAGCTGAAATGATAAACAAAAAGCAGTTTAAAAGGGGGAGAAATAGATACAGTTAATTAGTAATAAGCCCTTTCATAGCTTCTCCCTCATCTACATTCCCACCCTCTGAATATCTATTCAAAAACGTGAATGCACACTTACGACAGCAGTGTCTCCTTTAAGTGTCTCAATTCTCTAACCACATTTTTTCCGGATGCTGGTAAATATCACAGTGCTTTGGGGAGATGGTTGACTCTAAGCGTCAGAGTAAAGAGCATTCATGGGAAAAAAGAATAAAAATGGGGGGAGGAACAGAAGTTAATTACATAAAATAGGGACTGAAGCACCGAGAAGAGGATGTGAAGCAGGAGGCCTAAATGGCAAAGCAAACCCTGATGGGGAAACCATCTGTGGATGGCTTGAAAGCGCATCATCTGCCTGTGTGTGCTTGCACGTGTGCATGAAAGTCACAGAGAGTGCAGCATGTGCTTTTGCCAGCAAGAGGGCAAATCGGTGACAGCCACTGTCATTCCAGTTATCACATGCGCTTGAAGGTACTAATGTAAATATTGTTAGTTTACAGAGGAAATTTCTAGGCTTTGTGATCATTTGCTAATATTGTTATTTCACGCATCTGAGCCCTGGGTTTCTCTACAATGTAATCCTGAAGTGACCAATTCACAATGCAACAAAGAGAGTACAAACCCAAAGGACTTCCTATAGGGCGTTGGAGACAACAGAAGTGAACGGGACTCCTTAAGGAGAAAATCTGGGTCTTCAATAGGGTAAATGGTTTTCCTTTCTCTGGACAGAAAAAGCACTTGGGTCAAAGATAGGGTAAGAATTCACAGACTAATAGAATCATAGAACGGTTTTGGTAGGAAGGGACCTTAATGATCATCTAGTTCCAACCCACCTGCCAAGGGACACCTTTCACTAGACCAGGCTGCTCACAGCCCCATCCAGCCTGGCCTTGAGCACTTCCAGGGATGATTCCAGGTAATACTGCAGTTCTTGAGTCTGCAAAATTATAATAATATCCTTTAAAATCTAGACCCTCCCACAAAGTCATGGTAATTGCTAGTTGCCAAGGAGATGGATGTATAATAAAAGTTGTTTTGATTTCATTTCTTGTAATTTTCTTGTAAGACAGAAAATAAAGTGTCAAGTTTAGAGTCTGTTTTTGCTGACCAGCATGCTCACCTTAGTCTTAAAATCTCTTGTTACCTGCAACACCAAGAATTTTATGAGCTGCTAATGGCAGTCTTGTGATAAGTTCACCATTCTGATTTACATTTTAAAGATATCTATCAGCCTGATAAAGCATATTTCTCACAGCAAGTCAGTAAATCTGGAAGAATTCCTGTCTCAGCCCAAGATGAAAAATAGCCCCTTTAGTCCTCTTAGAACATGCATTGGTATAAATTAATATGTGCAAGAGCCATAAACCTTGGTGTTTTGTATTCAAATTTTCCTCATAAAGATACAAATTCTGGGATTTGGCATCTCATTTCAGCAGTGTCTCCAAGGCATTTTTAAATTCTATATTCACTGAACTTTGCATTTAAATTCCAATAACCTTTTCCTACCACAGCGCCAAGTGCAAGGTAACTGTCAGAAAAATAATATGCAGCATACAGGCTGGGAAAAAGAGAGGGAACGAAAAAATAAAAAAAATGAGAGGTGGGTGGGTAGTAGCTCTGATTCTACAGTCTCCAAGTGCCCTGGGACCCAGGCTCCAGGGAGTGTATGGGTGAGCTAAGATGCCTTCTTTCAGTTTCACAGGTGCTGTGGAGGAATTGAGTTTTCCTTCCTGAGAGCTGCCCTTTTTTCTTGTTCTAGATCTTCTCTTATCTCCGTTTTAAGTGAACTTATGTTCACTAGGAAATCTGCATCCACAGATGCAGAGCTTGAAGGATTGCAGTGGTGGGTGAAGTTTCATACATATTTTTGTAAGCAATTTAATCAACAAGGCATAAAACAGGATGGGACTACGTCAGGACAAAAATTACTCCTTAATCCCTTGCATTGGAAAAAACTGTGTGGAAAGGTAAGTTTTGTGTTCTCCCTGATCCATACTTCACTCAGCAAGCAATTGCAATGCCCATAAGGAAAGTAAATCTCTGCATCTGGATCTGTCCTTAGTAGTACATCCACGGAAACACAGGCTAGGTGTTAGGCCACAGCTGGCTTTGTGAGCACCTGTGAGATTCTTCAGATGTTTAAAGTCAGTTTACACCTAGGAACTTACAGGCTCAGATTCAGGATAACCAACAGTGCTTTTGTTGAGCTTTTGTCTTTTTTGCTTGCCTAGGCTCCTGCACTCTTTGGTGGTAAAGCTGATCTTCATCAGGTGCATACAGACAATGCAAATGAGATTTTGGCTAGGCCTTTTAAGGAGCTGGGTTTATTGAAAAAAATTAATAGCTCTAACATGTGAAATGCTTGCTTTCTCCAGCCACCTTACATTTCACACATCATAAAGGGGGAATGTTTACAAGTACACATTTCTCCAGGTACTTGTGGCTGTCTACACGAAGCTCCACCCATACTAATTTGACTGATATTGTTTCCACCATAACAGAAAAAAGGGAACTCTGGGTAAAGCGTGGCAAATATTTTGCCCTTTGTACAACTTTTTTTTCTTGAATATTGCAGCCATAGCAAAGTTGCAACTAAAAATATTTTATCACCCCTGTACCATCATGAGGTTTATTTATATGGTTTGTTTCTTTGGAGTGCAGTTCTCTTGTTTTCACCTATCCAAGCAGCTGGGAGTCCCTCCTACCTGTTCTCTGTGCCCTAGCCCTGGAAGCAGTTTTAGCTTGCCAGTATTTAGGAAGAGCTAGGCTACAGAGGTGGATGTGTCCAAATAAAATTGCCTCATAGGGTGGTCTTAAATGTAAGAACACTTTCTGTCAAGGTTGCAGTCTTTAAAAAACTGGTTGTAATTGGATCCAGAACAGAGGTAAGTATAATCTATAAAAGGTAATTTTCAAGAGGGCTCATTCTGTGAAAGTTGATTTAATCCATTCAACAGATCCCAGGGAAATAACCAAATTTTCTTAGGCAGGGCTTTCTCACACAGGAAGATACTGGTCTCATTCAGTCTTTCCCAGGCAAAACCTGTGTCTCTATGTGTGCATTCTTGGAAAGCTTTTCTTTATTTTTCATAATACTTTCCTGATATTTTCCTGACACCAGTCATGTTATTTCTTTAAGTACTAACATTACCCGATTCCTTTACCATTCCCAAAATGGAAGTGATGCATCTATCAAAAGCCCAAATTATCAATATAGCTTTCATCTCTCCTATTTTACTAAAGCATCTCATTTCTTTCATTAAAAGCAGTACTTTCCATACATCCTAAAAGAACAAATCCCTATGCTAATGTTCCAGCACACTTAACCCCTGCAATTAGTCACCTCTTCACATTTCAGCTTACTTAGTCCAAAAACCTCTTTGGAGACTTTTATGAAGGTTTAACATCTAATACTTAAAAGACAATAGTAACCCCAAATCTTATCAGACAAATTTCAGAATCAGTCAAAAATTTTGTTTCTGTTTGATATGGTTAAACTACTAGCAAGTGCCTCTTAGGTGAGCTCTTGAAAACCATGGTACAAATTCCTTCCTGGAGTCACTTTCCTGCAGTATATATGGAAAAGGTGTTTTGAGCACTAATGCGTATGTGCTCACTGTCCAGGTTTCAGCTGGGACAGAGTTACTTTCTTCTCAGAAGAAGAAATTCTGAGAAATACGTATGTGCATGAGGGTTTTCATTATTCACAGTGGTTTTGATCTAGAAGAAACATTACATATCTCTAGCTTCTGTGCCAAAGATGTCCCTGATGGCTGGACAGTATGTATGTCTAGTAGCCTTAGTGACCCTAGAGCACTTAGATCTAGAATGCACTTACATCCTAGTTCCTAGGAAATGCAGCAGGAGCTCTTAAGTAAAGAGGAAACCAGGTGTAGGTCTGTCAGATCACTCTTTACTATTACTAGCACTTTGCTGAAATGAAGTCACCATTATAAGCCATTTGGTTTTAAGAAATGTGCAAAATTACTCAAGATTTTGAGATTCATTTTGTGAGGAAAGAAAACTTAGTGAACACATTCTGTGTACTGCCGAGCATCTGCCTGTCTAGCACTTCCCCACAATACATTTGGGACATTTCATCACTTCAGATAAAATCTGAAGTGCAGAAGCCTCAGAATTATTTACTACTCTCACTTTTCAAGAATACAGAATATAGTAAGTTTCATGAAAGCAGAGGAGAGACACTTGGTTAGCTCTGTTATACTTCTGCAAAGGAAATTATACATTGTTGAGTCCGCCTCTTGTTTGGAATCCGAGTATCCACACGGAAGACAGACAACATCTCAGCTACTGAAAGGCTTTAACCCAAGTTTAGCCTTTTTAGACAAGAGTCAGTCCACTCTGCTGTTAAGATGCTGTGAGCTGTGCAGGTTCTCCACTGCCTAATAAGCAGTGAACTTGTTCCACAGTCATAATATAATATCAGGACTGGGTCAGTTAGGGACACACATCCTTTGGAACCCAGAATTTCTTCTGGTTTCCATCCAAAGGGTACAGGTGCCACTACTTCCTTATGACTAATCTCTAGACCTTGTCTGCTCTGGCATCACGACACTCGAAGCTTGGACTGAAAAGCCTTCACGCCCACACAGAGAACAGAGAAAAAGAAACATGGGCCTAAAATTCCTGTTAGCAATTAGCCTAAATTTCTTGTGCTGCAGAAGAAGGAAATTTTTACTCTAGAATTATGTCTACCTGCAATGCCAAAGTCAGTTTCATTTGTATCTGTCTTGAAGCTTACTGTTCAATTTTTAATTGCTGAGTGCTGATTGTAGTAACTAAATTAATTCAGTCCTGTAGCATGAATCCAATAAGCATGCTTGATTTACTCATTCATTTAATATTGTAGCACTTTAGAAAAATACCTGCACGAAACGCATAATTTCCAAATGAGAACATTACATCTCAGAAAAACTAGAAACAAATATTTTGAATGCTTCATTTAATGCCTTTCTTAAAGTGGTCTCATGAAACCTGAATGGTCTTACAAACAGGTTTTGTCACATGGGCTGATACTTATCAGTGGGCAAAACTTCTGGCAAAATAGAAAAAAATATATATGTCTATCCAGAACTTGTGAATGGCACATTATAACCTTAATAATCATAGCCAGATTTTGTTGACTAGTGTGATTTTACCTGTGAAAACAGTTGTACTTGCATTATTCTACCTTCACTGACTGGAAAGCACAGGCTTTAGTTGCCTGATTTGTTGGCACAAAACAGTGCTTAGCTACCTGCATGGTTTTTGATAATGCAGAAAATTTAAATGTGAAGGCAGTTACTTGTAAGCATACAAAAACAAACTGAAGAGAGAGAGGCCAGTGAGAAAATCCAAGTGTAAATACTTGGTAAACAGACACACTTAGGCGTGTTGCATCAGCAACAGGTCTATCTGGACAATTTCCTAGAACTTTCCAGAGCAGCTGCATCTGTGCAGGATGGTGATTTCCCAATGACAGGTACACAGGAGAGAAGGAACAGCATTTTCGACATCACTAATTATAAGTGGCTTGGGCACTAATTATAAATGGCTTGGATGGTTTTTTCTCTCCCACAGACAATTTGAAGGCCCATTCATTTTCAATTGTTCATTTAATGCCTGTCAACATTTATCTTTGCTTTCTATTTTAATGCTGTCTCCATCAGATTTCATCTACAAGCTCATGAGTCAGCTAAGCTGGGCCCCTCTGCTATTTTTAGCCATTCAGTTCATTTATTTATCTTGTTCTTAACAGCAATCCTACATTTTGCTTTATCAGCACAATGGAGAAGTTACCAGTTATCCTGTTTCTTACTCATTTTGAACACACACAGGAGCCAAAAAGGTGCTAAGGAGCAACTCTCTCAGAGATATTGCCTGTGGCATGAAACATAAATGTCCATCAACAGACCCTACTGCTTTCTGCAAATACAACTGAAGGCCTCTTCTCATGATCTGAATACAAATTCCCCTTGACTCTGAGCCATAACAGAAAATCCTCAGGTAACTCTTTAGCTTACTTTAATCCTCATAAAAGTCTTCATACATTCTTATTTCCTTCCACATCACAGGAAGAGCAGGATAATTAGAATTGGGATTCTCTTCTTTAAGTGGGCTTGTTACTTTTTTTTTTTCTAATTGACCCGTCGTTCAGTCCTAGAGACAAAGTCTGTCCAATATTCCATAGGAAATAATCTTTATTTGGAATGAAGGCTGCAGTTTTTCTTTCATGTATAACTCACAGGCAAAGAAGCACTGGTAGGAAATCCAAGGCATACAAAACTAAAAATCTTTTTCTGATTTTTCTCATAAATGTAATTGGGAACACAAAGTGATATGCAGCAAAGATTTGGAGATCCTTTGAAACACCATCAAGGCAAATTTGAAGTCCATATTTAAAAAAACCAAAGCAAACAATCACTTTTGCTGAACGTCCCAGGATTCCTAAGGATGTTAGCATGGGCATTTGGTGGCAGAGGTCCCCAGTTACAGGGAATACAACCCCAGTGACTTGTCACTGTGGTTGGCTCATGGTTCAGTGAGAAATTAGCAGAGTTCTGAGAAGGAAACATGAGAACCCTGCTACGCCATTGCATGACACAACACATGGCCTCCACGGTCTCTGGGCTCTTTCATCAGCCTGGTAAACTTTCTACTGTACTTTCTTGCTTTCTATTTACTTTGGATGGGACCAGATCTGTCCATTAACTTTCTCTTTCTATCACTTCTCCCTTTTTGATTCTCATGCAGGAGGATAATTCACTGTTTCTCTGGATGGCTTAACACTCCCATTACTTCTATTATGAGAAGAGCAGCTTTTCAAAGTTGTAGACTTTGTTGCATCTGGTTACCCAGCTACCTATTTCCAAACCACTGTCAATGGATGGGAAAGAGAAAGGAGGACTGGTATTTGGTAGCAATACCTGTTCTTTCACACCAGTATCTTAATGCACTTTAAAAAAAAAGACAACTTCTACCTAATTTTAAGAGGTGAGTAAGAAGAGGCAGAATCTGCCTCAAATGTTTTGCCCAAGATAATTCACCAAGTTCCTCACGGAAAACCCAAGTCTCATACCTTCTCTTTGCACAGTGATGTTTCCACATGTAAGGCATATCACTGTACAATTTTTTAACACAAATCTAGTGTCATGGACAGTGTTTGAATAACTACATTGAAAGGAGAGAAGTGGTGCTTGTGTCTCTGGGGAAGAAATCTGGCTTTAACTCCTGGATTACTTCAACATGTCTTGCTATGTATGTAACCTTGGATGAGTTTCAATTAACTTCTCTTTCTCCTCTGTAAGATAATTATAAGGATTGACTTCTGCTAATCAGTTGTTTGTGAGGTATCTGAAGACTGTGTGTGCATGTAAGAACAGTTTATGGGGAAGTCTGTTGTCATGACACAGAAAGGGAGATTGCAGATAAGAGACATCTTGTACAGCCTTTTCCCTAGCTCAGTCATTGGTTCTTCACCATCCCAAGACTGGCAGTCAGCAGAGGTCAGAGGCAGTGGGTGTCTGTGCATGGCTGAAGTGACTTTAGTCCCCAGTGCCCCATTTGCTGCCCTGAGTGCCTGCAGAACAGAAGCCCCTGAAAGGCACTTTGCCTCCTTTCCTGACATCTCACATTCTTCTTCTCCAATGGCTTAACCACAGCTCAGAGGCTCACCTTTCACCAGTAGGAAGTTCATATATATTGGAGTATGTTGCAAAATTTCCTGACTGTGAAGAAACCTTTACTAGTACAAATGAATACACCAGGAAAGAGCACCAGGAAAGCAAACGGAAAGTAAATAAAAAGCATCCCATACCTATTACTTTATAAATAACAGTACAAGTATATAATGATATTTTAGTCATGCTAATGAGACTGAGGGCTTTTGCTGTTTCCAAAGGGCAACAGAGCTGGTGAAAGGACTGGAGCACAAGTCTTATGAGGAGTGGCTGAAGGAGATGGGGTTGTTTTGCCTGGAAAAAAAGGAGGCTCAGGGGGAACTTACTGTTCTCAACAACTACCTAAAAGGAGGTTGTAGGCGGGTGGGAGTTGGTCTCATCTCTCAAGTATCAAGCAGTAGAACAAGAGGAAATGGCCTCAAGTTGTACTGGAATAGGTTTAGATTGAATATAAGAAAAATCTCTACATCAAAACACTTATCAAGCACTGGAACAAGTTGCCCAAGGAACTGGTTAAGTCCCATCCCTGAAGGTATTTAAAAGACATGGAGATGTGTCACTTAGAGACATGGTTTAGTGGTTGGACTCAGGGATCTCAAAGGCCTTTTCCAGTCTAAACAATTTAATGATTACATGCATGTGCAGTTTGATTGAATCATAGAATGGTTTTGGCCAGAAGGGACCTTAAACGTCATCTAGTTCTAACCCCACTGCAGGGACGTCTTTCTCTAGACCCTGTTGTTCAAACCACCAACCAACCTGGTGTTGAACACCTCCAGGGATGGGGCATCCACAGCTTCTCTGGGCAACCTGTTCCAGTATCTCACCACCCTCACAGTAAAGAACTCTTTCCTAACATCTAATCTAAACCCACTGTATTTCAACTTGAAGCAATTCCCCCTTGTCCTGTCACTACAGTTCCCGGGGAAGAGTCCCTCTCTGGCTTCCCTGTAGTCCCCCTTCAGGCACTGGAAGACCTCAGTGAGATCTCAGTGCAACTCTTTCCTTTCCAGGTTAAAAAGACCCAACTCTCTCAGCCTGTCTTCATAGGGGAGGTGCTCTAGCCCTCTTAAAAGCTTCATGGCCCTCCTCTGGACTCTTCTACATCTTTCCTATGTTGGGGGCACCAGAACTGTAGCAGGTGTTGTCTCACAAGAACAGAGTAAAGGGGGAACACCACCTTCCTGGCCCTGCTGACCACACTGCTTTGGATGCAGCCCAGGATATGGTTGGCCTTCTGTGCTGCAAGTGCACAGTGCCAGCTCATGTTGCCAGCTCGTCAAACTCTGTCTGGTCTGCAGAGACCTTGTTCCAGGAAAGATGGAAAGTCTTTCGGGTTAGTCTGGAGGAAGGTGAGTGGAAAGCGAGATGAGGAAAGCTGATTTTCTACTACACTTGCTATGTTTATTTATGAGGAAACAAAAGTCTTCAATCCCCAGGGCTCTCCATACAGCACCTTGCACTGGCACTAAGTCAGCAAAAAAAGAATAAGTCTCTTAAAATTAAAATGAAGGGAAAACATGCGATAAAATAAAATATATAAGACCCCAATATTTCAAATACATATTCTGCTTCACTTTGCAGTTTCTGCCTACCAGCTATGCTCAGAATGACAGTCTTATCAGATAAGAGCAGCCAGCTGCTATATGCTGCATTTAAATTTATATTGCCAACAACAGGCTCCATTACCCAAGGATTTTCTTGTTGCATTCCTAATACTGCCTTTCTGCATGCTTTATTGTTCCTCATTTCCTTACGTACGCTTTGCTTTCTAGTGTGTACCAACATATCCTGGTATCTGTTTCACACATTTTGGGTGTTTTTACTTAATCTGTCTTTGACTAGTTTTCCTTTTTTATGCCTCTAAACTGTTCCCGCTTCTCAAATACCATCTCTAAAGCTGCTGTCTTACACATTCTTTGCTGTTTCTTGCTCGCTTTCTGCTGCATCTCACCCCCCCTTCATTCCCTAATCATTTGATCACTGCAGTTCTTTGATGTGTGAGGCTTCCAGTTCAGTCCCAATTTAATTATGCTTTTCAGAAGACTGACCTCTGTGTTCCCAATTTGTTCAAAACATTTCCTTCATTGATCCAAGGCCAGATCTCTTTACTGCCTCTTCTAAGCTAGATTCCTGATATTAGAAGCAGCCATGTATTAGCACTTAAGGTCAGTTAGCATATATCAGCAGTTAATTGCACTGATTTATTTGTAGTAGATACAACACACTCTTCCCTGCCCTTAGGTCTGGATGTATTAACATGAAATCAAGGGGAAATAATTAGAGGTATTCTCATACTACAACAAATTCACTTTCTTCAGTATTCGTAAGAATACTCAAAGAATAGATTGTATTTTTCAGTAAATTGCCACATATCCCAAAGGTCTGTGTAGTAGTGCAAGTGGCTGCAGCTACTCCTTGTCCTGAGGAGAACTCAGACAACCAGCTGTGGTGGTTAGCAACCCAAGTTTAGCGTGTAACTTTCATGGTGAGAACCCATGATTCCCTTGTTTTGTCTTTTGCATGTTTCCCCCTGATTGGTTAATATTTTGTCATCCTGTTTTATGTATGAAGTTATGTATATTCATTTTTCTTCTTTAATTTGTATTAGTTCTAGAAAGTTCCTTGTTCCTCGACACCCCATTGGATCCTTCCCTGAGTCTCTCCTATGTGTTGTTCCCATTGGTTCCCTTCCTGTCAATCCGACCTGCTTGTCTCTATCCCATTGGCTGAGATCCCTTTGTCCACCTATTCTGTACTCAGTATAAGATCCCTGGACCCTCCCACCAATTGGCCTCTTCGTCCCTGTGGTTTTGTGGGAATAAACCTGCGTGGAACATATGGAGAGTCCCCTCTCTTTACTTCTTTGCCTTCACCTGCGTGCCTACAAAACAGTGACAGGAAGATACAGCCCCTTTTGGGTGAGGAGCTCTACCTCGTTTTCATTGTGTGTTGGGCACTGAGTGCCACCTTCCAGAGGAGTTTCAGCGTTGACCTCCGGGCTTCTTTGTGTCGGCACGCAAGGGGTAAAACCCCCTTCTTCCAGCTCCCAGTGGCTGAAAACCCCTCCAGGTCTGCATATTTATTTTCTGTTGGGTTGTTATGGAAGCAACATCCAACATTATTGGACTTTCCCTTCTTAAATTGTCCACCTATCATCCACTGTTCAGGAAATAATCATAAAGATGGTTCAAGCTTTGGGGTGGAAGGTCAAATCAATATTTTCCAGAAAGAATAAGAGTCCTGTAGAACAATTACAAAGCAAAACACACTGTCTTGATGGCACCCAGAGTGGTTGGAAACTAGCTCTGTCTATAAAGTACCAGTCTGATACACATGAAAATCTCCCCTATATTAGCAAACAAACATCTGCTTTCTTCAGCAGAGCAGTAAAATCTTCCTATCTGTAGCAAAAAATGTTACGGAAAACTGAAATACAATTTCCCTTCCAGGGAGGGAAAACTGCAATATTTCAGCCAGGAGAAGTGGGAAAATGGTGATTGCTGCTGTTCATTGCTTCCACAGCATCTGCAGTCAGTGGAGACCCTAGTGAAGGATGCAGACACAGTAACAGCACTGAGCCGCTGAGCTGCGTGCGTCCAGCAGGCACGAGGAGTGGCAAAGGTCTCTCTGCATTAGATTGAGCTAATTAAATACAGCTCTGTGCTTAACAGGATCTACAGATGCCTCACTCCACTTTGTCCAGTTGTACCCAAGGATGATGTCACATTTAAGTAGACCGGCACAAACACGTTATCCTTGCTGGCTGCCAAAAGTTACCAGCCTCAATAAGATCAGCACAAATGTTGTGCTTGAGAATAGAGAAGTGTCAAGGAAACTGAGCCTCTGGATAAAACCAAAGCTGCTTCAGGCCCACAGCACTCCTTCCCCAAAGCAGGAGGCTCAGACTGTGATGACATACCTGCTACTGTGAGAGAAAAGGTGTTGGCCTCCTGGAGTGAGGTGCTGGCCTTTAAAGTGAGAGGTGCTGAAATCCAGAGGGATCTCGACAGTTCCTTGTTCCTCACCATAATCATCACGTGATGTTGCCTTTCATGTCAATGGAATTTTTTTTTGTTTTGAATGAGTTTTTCAGTTTAAATATAGGAGAAAAACTCCATCTTCTCCCTTATGCTACTTGTATACATATAATCATGAGGTGTGAGAAAACACAGAAATTCTTCTCAGGGGAAGGATATTCATATAAAAGAGGAGATTAAAATAACCATATAATAATAGTAATTCAGGAACAAATAATAATTAAGTCTCAGATTATCACAGTTCACAATGATTTTCCAACATATGTTTAAATGACCTAAGAAGTATATCTCTTACCTCAACCAAGCAACGCACAGAGTAGCACCTTTCAGTCTCAGAAATAATTGTAACACCCAAACTGGTTTCCTGGATGAAATTTGTCTGCCCAACACACACTCAACTCATTTTCCCACTTCTGAGTTTGCTCACAGCAAGGTCTGCAAACACATGCACATCCCTGTAACAACTACTCAGAACGGGAAGCAAGTGTCCATCCTGCAGGTATTACTTTCTGCTTGGCATTTTCCCACTCATGTTGCTTTATGCCTGTTGATTCATGGAAGACATTCTGCAGGTCTGAATTCTGGAGACTGATCTGTTCCCTCCTTTTTCTGCACTAGATTCCAAAGTCTCCATTTTTATAACCTGTGGGAGGTTTGCCCAAGTGAAATGTGAGTAAGGATTTCAAGACATGGACCTCTGAGTCACAAACTCCTTTAAAAAAACACCAAAGAAATGGCAACATACCCCTGTCCAATGTACTGGGAGCTGTATTACAAGGACGCCTCAGTTCTTCTTATACAGAGGTACTCAGTGGTACCTCCTGACAATAAAAGTAAGGATGACAACTACAACATCTGCAGGGTGTCATTTCCAGGATAGCAGTGAGTGTTTGACACTTCTTTGCCCAAAAAAGCATCAAATCTTCAATTTTGCTGGAGAGCTCTAAACAAACACAACAGTCTAACCTCCTCTGAAAGTATTTCTTGATTTAATTCAGATAATCTTGTTTGCTTTATCTCTTTTCAATAGCTTGTTTTTCCTTAGATCTCTGACATGCACTGGAGTACACTCATGCTTTCTTTCTTATTCATCAATAGTAAGGGGTGCACTGTGGGTGTGCAAGATGCCCAAGAGTCTCTCATTCCCTTGGTAACAGCAAAGAGTTACTAAGTCACAGCAAATAAAAGTAAAATGTTATGCAGACACTGAGCTAAGGGTTAGGATGCTACATCTCCTTTCCTGTTAATTTAGTCTATAATCTCTGTTCAGATGCTATCCCCCTCTATGCTTTATCTTCCCCAATAACTGAAGAGGAAAATTATGTTGCCCAGTACACAGTACTGAGACTCAAAACATAATGTTATATTTAAGGATTTAATAACATATTGGGACCTAGAAAAAAAGACAGCAAAATAGGAAGTGTTAAATACCTGTCAGCGTCCACGTAGTTAATTCAGCTGCAAGACACGTTTGTGGTGGTGTGCACCACAAGCACAGAGCAGCAGCAGGCAGCAGACACAGCAATTGGTGCTCGGAGTAAGACCAGAAACTCTGCTGGGGGCTCTGCAATGGTGCTGACACATAGCAGGGGACAATCTCCAGAACCCGCTGGAGCTACTACCCCTAGTACATCAGAGACCTGCCTTGGGACCAAGCCCCTGAGGGAGAATGCAGCCCTGCTCATTTGGGACCTCATGGTGGGACTGGGGCTTTGCCACAGGCTGCCGAAGGGTCTGTGTCACCACGTGGTGGGGCTGTGTGACAAGGTCAGCACACTGCACAGCGGCGGAAGCTCTGACAAAGAGATTACTGGATCTTCTCCAAGACACTGCAGGTACAACCAAAATCCCCAGCTTCTGATGGGGCGGATGGAGGGCCAGCCACCTGGAAAACATCTTCGTGAAAGGGACCTGGGAGCCCTGGTGGACACCTCATTGAACCCCCATTGAACCCCCACCCTTTGTGGCAAAGAACAATGACAGCCTTCAGGCAAACTGTTGCCAGAAAGTTGAGTTGAGGGAGGCTTTCCTTCTCCTGTACTCAGCACTGGTGAGACAATTCTGGACTGATGTGTCCAGTCATGGTCTTCCCAGGGCAAAAAACACAAGGCCATACCAGAGTGAGCTCAGAGAAGGGCCACAAAGATAACTAAAGGGGTGGAGCCCTTCTATTGTGAAGAAAGACTGAGAGCTGGGACTGTTCCGCCTTGAGAAGGCTCAGGGGGAATCTTACCAATTTGTACAAATACTAGATGAGGGGGAATAAAGAAAATGGAGCCAGAGTCTCCTCAGTTGTATTCAGTGATAGGACAAGATGAAATAGGCAAAATTGAAATACAGTCAATTTCACTGAAACACAAGAAAATACTTTTTTTACCATGAAGGCAGTTGAATACCAGAATCAGTTTCCCAGAGAAGCCAAGGAGTCCCCATCCTAGGATACGTTCAAACCCTGCCTGAACACAGTCCTGGCCAACCTGTCCCAGCTGACCCTGCATTGATCAGGCACGGAATGATCTCCCAAGGAATCTTTCAAACTCAACTATTCTGTGGTGTTAACAGGTTGTGTATTTTTATGTTACTTATCTAAAGGGCATCCTTGATCTCAGTGCAGAGACAAAACAGCTTCTGCCCTTGTACTGTCCAACATCACCTCTCTTGCAACTTTGAACATAATGGAGACAAGTAACCAGTGAATTCTACACTAATGAACTCTATTCATAAGGAAATTAATTTCTAGTGAAGATGGTTCTGTCAAACCAACCCTTATTATAGCAAATGTCTCACTCCACAACACAAGCTAATGATTTCCCTCATCCATCACACTTTGTAGTCCTGGCTCAGGTACCTGGCATTGCTGAGAACCACCAACATTCATGGATCAATATTCCATACACAAGCAGGGTGAGATTGCACTGGTTGATAAATTATGGTAAACTTATTGCTAGAAATCAATTCTTTGTTAAAATGACTGAGAATGATTGCAACTGAATGTTGCTTAGGAAAGCAAAGGTCCTAGACTCCCCCTTTCATTATTGCCCACTTAAATCAACTGAAATCACTTTTTTTTACTTTTGATTTTTTTCCCCCACTTTAGGTAGATAGTGGATGCAGCAGAAGTCATCACTTTTTCCTATGACTATCATAGGAGTGGGGTGCAAAGAGGGGGTGGAGGGGGTGGGTGAAGGAAAGCAGACTTGTGTTCATCACTCTAAGGAAAGAAACTTAGAACACAGATAAAATAGGGTTTGTTATGACGTGTAAACAAAGGAAGGGTAGCCAGTTCAGTCTCTCTGGCTTGTCCTAACTTTCAGTATTTCTTGGCTTGATGATTCAGTGCATATGGTTCATTTTAGCAATGAACCTGAACATGCAAATTTTCTCTGGTGGAAGGTGAAGACTAGAGATCGTCTGGATTTATGTATTTTAATATATTTCCAGAAAAAGTGTTTTCTATAATAGGCCAAGAATACAATCTAAGGGATTCAAACCTTTAAAGAAAAGCTCCATCCCCAGAGGTACAGATGCATGTTTGTCACCAGGTGAAGAGCCTCAGAATACAGAAATGACACAAACAAGGCCAGAAAACAGACTGGACCTAAAATAATAAGGAAATATTTCCCTCAATATTTCCCTCCATATCTTCCATTTTGACCACAGCTCATGCTGAGGAATATGGTGAGACACTGCAATGAAAGATGATAGAGTATAGCCACAGGGAGAACCTGCAAACAGGAAAGCACACCCTAAATCAGTGATGGAGCTTGTAGGAATACCTGTGAATTGCTTTACTGATCCCCAGTACATGAGGGCCTGATAACAAAGCACTTTTTATTGCTACCTGTGGAACTGGGTACATCATCGCTATAGTGACATACAAGCCCAAAATATTTACAGCATGTTTCATCTCAAATACAGAAAGTTTGCATCTCTGTGTCACATTAAGCCAAAATAATCCCTCTGTCAAACTGTTCATAACCTGACAACCAATGCTTTTTTTTTGTTGAAACATGAAAGAAACCTAATTTCTCTTGATAAAGTGTCTATTGATGAGAAGCCTTCAGTTTCTAAGATTTTACCACCCTTAAAATCCAGTAAAAGAATGAGTTACTCCTTTACCAGCATGAGTCAGGAAGCAGCTGGGAAACTGCTTTGCATATGATGCAATGTCCTGAAATAATATGAACATCTCAAGGTTGGGAATACACTCACACAGTGCAGCTGCTTATCAAAATGCAAGCAAATGATTAATCAAAGCACAAAGAGCTGGGAGAAAATGCAACAAGTTCCTTATCCTTTCAGGTGCCTAATCCACTATTTCCCAACATTTCCAAACCACTATGCTTGCATTGGTTCCTTGTAGGAAGTTATCATTTCTGCAAAAAATTGTTGGCGTGAGGGGAATATTCTTTAATGACAGGGGTGATTTTACAGGCTGCTGTCCAACCTCTTTGTACAGAAATGATCTAAGTAAGAGGTTTGATGGAGTAAACATGGGAGAAAAACCTGCCAAGGCCTGGGGACTTCTTGACCCTAGTTATGCCTCAATTGTGGATGTGCTGGAGTCAGTTAAAGCCTTCAGCATTTAACCATTATCATTCCACATTTAAAACAATTAGTAAAAAAATAATTGGTTCCACCAGTTTAGCCAAATTTGGTCATCAGAATTAAGGTCAGATCAGCTTCTCAATCTAAGTCTCCCAGTCATACATAATTTTAAAAAGCTTTGCTTTCCTGTAGTGCAAAAGGAGGGTGAAATTTAACTATGGGGCTTGAAGGGGATTGTTAAATTGGTCACAAATTAATAGAACATAGAGGAATTATACAAGACTTCTTATTTTTCCTGTGAGGTTTTCTCCTTTCTATAATAGCAATTGTTTAAAATTATACTACTTTAAGAATCCTATTTCAGGATATTCCTGATACCTAATATTAGGAATCCTGGAGCAATGAGGTATGTATTTGGCCTTTCATAACCTTGTTTTTGTAAAGTTTTCATGGAAATTTCCATGGCTGGAAATGGAAAGAAAGGCAGGAGACTGGAGTTTACTGACAGTGGCACGACTGCATGCCCAGAGCTTCAACCTTGCCATCTTGTCCCACCCTGGCTGCTGAAAACTGCAGTCAGAGCACATTTCCCTAAGGAGACAGCATATCATCGAAAGATAGTCTTTAAATGCTTTACAGGGTATTAATTTCACAGATGGATCCATGGGTGCTTTAATACAACTATTTTATCTTTTTTTTAGGAGGACAGATTGGAATAAAAAAACAAAAAAGAAATATATATAGCAATGACTAACTATCTATAAATAGTTGAAACATCTGACTGTTAAAGATGAAAAAGAATTGTTTAACACATTTCAGAAGTGTATAAATCATCAGAATTTAGTGTGTATGAAACAGCAGAAGATGAAAAGGAAAGATGATCTTGTCGTGCACACGCAATTAAATTCACTGCTTTGTCACAGACAACTGGTATTTGTCCTTTGGAAACTCTCTTAATATTTTTTCATGTGAGTTCTCTGTCCTTACAATGAAGTGAAAGACTTCCACTCCTCACTGCTTTTCTGTCCTGTCAACACATTTGAAAGTAATTTGGGCCAAAATAGTTTCTTTCTATGCATTCACATAGTATAAGCAAATTATATACCAAATTGCTTTGGGGGCCTCTCAGCACTGCCCTAATTAAATAATTATACTTGTACAAAAAATGCCTTATAAATGTTAAATGTCATATTCTATCTAGTCTAATTACATTATGTACCTAGTGCTATAATGTATAATAAATTACTGTTTTCAAAGGCTAATTCAACCCAAAATCAGCAGTCTCATTACAGGCAAAGGCTACGATTTCAAAGAATCTTAGTGGTTTAGGAACCAAAAGAAAATGGCACCAACAGGCTTTGGGTATCACTGACACCCTTTGGGAATCTCATTTTTGGGTAACTAAGTAATCTATGAAATTGTTATAAAGTTATGGAGGACTGTTAAAGACTTCTGAAATTTTGAACCCAGAAGTCTTATCTGTGAAAAGTCTCCCAGGAAATCAATGGGAGTCTCATTGCTAAAAAGCACATTTAAATGATCTGGACAAAGCACTCAAAACTTGTATCAAGGAAAATCTTAGAGTAATGAACACAGACCCCAAGCTAGAAGAAGGATAGACCACTTTAGGCTAACAGGTCTTCTTTTGATCTCTCTCTTCAGTAAGTCTTTTGAAGAGCATTATTTTTTTCCTAATGGCAAAACTAATAGAAGAAACCTTTCTTCAGTACAGCCTTCCACTCACTCTGTTAATACACTGGAGAGTAAAGCTCCTTTATTAATATACTCTACACTCTCGCACACATATCAAATAATACGTCAAAAGATAAGAAAGCAAAGAACTTGGGTGACATTTGTTGACATTTCCAACACGGAGGAAACAAACAATTTACACCGTGGCTGAATGTTAAAAAGGCCATGGAGAGTGAGCTTCCCCTCATCAATATGGCCCTTGGGGCATTTTTAACTAAGTCTGATACTGTGTTCCCTGGTAGGAGGTATTCCTGCAACACAGGAAGACAGGGATGGCTTGTCTCAACTCTCTGAAGACCTCAATAAAAAGGTCACCAGATTTTTTTTTTTTTTAATGTTTTTTAAAGATCAAGGTCACTTTTAAAAGAGAATAATCAAGATGCTCAGCCTGCATCTAAACAAATATTCAGTTCCAAACAGAAACGAAAATCAAAATACAAGTGGTTTCTTTCCTTTTTATTTAAAATTTAAAAAGAGATTGGAAGTTCTTTATTTTTCTTCTTTCCTTTTCTGAAATCATGTTAAGATCCCTTTAGAGTGCAACCAAGAAACATCAAAAACTTTAATGTGGCCTGAGGGTGGCTTACTACAAAGCCATGTGCTAATAATACCTTACATTTATAGTTCTTTTCATCCAGAACTGGATCCCCAGGCTGTGCAGATACTGTGTATGCAGGAATAATAATTTTGAGCTCCTTTACTGACATGTGGCTCTCTCCATGGGGGTTCAACACCCAGCCCCTCAGTGCCCATGCTTTGGAGCTGGGGGGACACCCTGTGTTATGGAAACCAGAGAATTTCAGTAGAGCAAAAAGCAAGGAGATGAGCTGGAACTCTCTAGAAAACAGAAGCTGTGAGACCTGCCCTTGCAGAAGGTATCTGGGCTCATTAAAGAAACAGCCACACTGCTGCAGGAGGTGCCCTGGAGCCTTTTGGGGGCTCTGGCTAAGACCAGGAATGTGCAGGGGTTCCCTGCTGCCATCCTGACAGCACATTCCTGGTGCAGTACCCCTCTCCCTTCAAGGCTTCCCATATGAGGAGAAGCAACTCTCTGACTAGATCTGATCAATGGTCTCAAAACCACAGCATAACCCACACAATTCATAAGGAAAATCAAAACTTCATTTTTCTTGTAACTAATCTCATGTTCCCATTATCATAGCTTTGCAGAGCACCAGCTCATCAGGTAGGAAAATTTGATATGATGAAATCTATTAATTAACCACCTCTGAATTCAGGTTTATCACTTGCTAAGTTTTGAAATTATATGAACTTAATGCCTGGCATTTTACAGGTGACTGTTTCACTGTACTGGTGAGTGAAAAGGTGATATACTAATTTACCTCAGGTAAAAGAAAAACACATTTTCTCTATGCATAGGAATCTGCCCTTATACCTATGTCCAAATACTGAATTACTCCTCAGTGGTGCACATCCTCATGACCAAATTAGAAGTCCACAGAGCAGCGCTGATCTACGTCTAATGTGTCTATTTCTAGATCTTTACTACAATGGTAATAAAATAATGATTAATAACGATCCCAGATCACATTATTTAGTGGCATTAATCATAGAATATCTCAAAGCATTTGTAAGCTATTTGCACAGGGAGTTGCACCCACAGTTATGTATACACATAGAAGAATCACATCAGTTAATTAAATTGTCTTTTTTATATCTCATAGGTCCAAAATCAAATACTGATTTAATCCTGTCAGCTCTACTCCCTACACAGTCATATTATGTCTTTTCCAGTGTTCATCCATCATAACAATCCATGTATTTAAGATTATAGAAGCATGTTCTTTTTCAGACTTTCTGAAAATAATATTGCTATCACTGGTACTGTTTTAATTAAATTGTTCCTCATTTAACACTCTGCTGTGGATTATGCATATGTTTAATTTGCTCATTTTTAGATTTAGTAAACACTTTATACAGCCCATAGCTTCATATTTTGGATATTGAAAAAAAAAGCAGAATTTAAACTGCAGAAAAAAATTGTCAATCATTCCTTTCTGTCATCTTCTGAGCAAGCTGGAATGTTGGCATTCTAGTGGCATTTACATTTCTAATGAAGTAGCTTATTTGCTGAACTATACTCTTCCCCTTGCAGTTGTTCTATGGATTATGTCTAATTTTATGAATCCTGTGTGTGCCAGATTTCACAGAGGTTTATTCCATTTCTTCTGTTCTTTTCTGTGTGTGTGCATAACCTGAAATTACCAGTTCATTTCCTCAACAGGTATAAATCCCTACCCACTGACTCTGTACCTCATAATTCAGTCTGGAATTGAGCCTTATGCAAAGTACAAGGAAACTTTCACCTAATGAAGGCAGCCGACTTACAGCTGACTGATGTGGAGAAAATAGGGCATGGCTGTCACTCACCATTAATGCTATTTACCACCGTCTCTATCGCTGCACAGCAGAACACCCTGCAAAGCCTCTCTCTTAGGTGGGGCCAGCTAAGTCCAACTCTCTGTAAGCACTTGATGAAAAAATGCACCCAAGAGACAAACTGCTGCCAGGTGTGGTTTCCACAGTTACTTTGATCAATTCTATTTGATATGGGCTTTCACATCCCTAAGCCACCAAGCATAAAAGCAGATAATCTCGGATATGACTTGATAGCTTTTGAAAGAAAGGAGGACAAGGTAAATACAGAGGTGTGAGATGTAACTGAGTCCTCTTGAGCTTGCAGTCACTACAAGAGCTTTGCTGGATTATTTCAGGGCCTGGAAGCTGCCTCTGACATGGACAGGGACACATTTCTAGTAGTAATGGTGGGGACAAGGAGACATACACTGTCCTCACCCTGGACAAACTGGATGCTGTCAGTGCTTATCAGTATGCCAGGACCAGCATTGCTCCACGCTATTGCCGAGTCTGATGGGAGGGCAGATACCAGTCCCACAGCAGTGTCTCAGCGTATCTGCCATCTCTCCATAGCTATAAACTCCAGCATATCAGATACCTGTCTAAAACACATTGCCTCCTCTGCTTCCCATCTTATCATCTCTTCTTTCCTCCTGTTACGGACCTGCAGCTATGTTTCTTTTTGTCCCCTGGCTTCAGCATTTGGGTCAGTCCTTTTCAATATCTTTATCAATGATCTGCATGAGGAGATCAAGTGCCCCCCTCAGTCAGTTTGTAGACAACACCGGGTTGGGTGGGACTGTTGATGGAGTGTCGGAAGCTTTGCAGAGGAAACCAGGCAGGCTGGATCAATGGGCCAAGGCCAATTGTGTGAGGTTCAACAAGGGCAAGTGCTGGGTCCTTCGTCTAGGTCACAGCAACCCCATGTAATTCTACAGGCTTGGGAAAGCTGCCCAGTGGAAAAGGCCTTGGAGGAGCTGCTCAACAGCAACTGAACATGAGCCAGTGTGTGCCCAGGTGGCCAAAAAGCCAATGGCACCCTGGCCTGTATCAGAAAACGTGTCCAGATGGACCAGGGCTGTGTTCATCCCTGTGTACTCAGCACTGGTGAGGCCATACCGTGAGTGCTGTGTTCAGTTTTGGATCCCTACAAGAAGGACATTGAGGTGCTGGAGTGTGTCCAGAGAAGGGCAACAGAGCTGGTGAAGGGTCTGGAGAACAAGTCCTGTGACAAGAGGCTGAGGGAGTTGGGGTTGCTTAGCCTGGGGAAAAGGAGGCTTAGAAGGGGATCTTACTGCTCCTGCCTGAAAGGAAGCTGTGGCCAGTTAGCGGTTGGTCTCTTCTCCCAGGTAACAAGTCACAGGATAAGAGGAAATGGCCCCAGGTTGTGCCAGGGCAGTTTAGATTTATATTAGGGAAAATTTCTTTACTGAAAAGTTGTTCAAGCATTAGAAAGGGCTGCCAAGGATGGTTAAGTCACCATCCCTGTGATGCCTGAGATGGCCACCTAAAAGCAGACACTAGACAAGAATAAGAGAATAAAAGGAGGTATTTATTTGAAGGGCCTTCAAAGGTACACCCTCGGCAGGCCAAAAGCTACACCCAAGATGGACCCCAGGTCACGAGTTCTTCACACTTTTATAAGTTTGGTTCATTTGCATATCAGGGTTAATTGTCCAATTATAATTTCAGTTAATGATGTAATTACCCCAAGTTTGCCCCCCTCTCAGAGGCTTTTAGTTTACACATTTTGGGGCCTGGTGTCCTTGAGGTGGAAACCTAGAGAGATTTGTTATGTCTCACCAGCGTGAGAGAACAGCAGCTAACAGGCCGCACGAAACTTCAGAGTTACACACTCGGCAGTAGAGGATTTGAAAAGTATAAAAGTTAAAACCTAAGGCATCACCTGGAGGTATTTAAAAGACATGTACCTGTGCCACTTAGGGACCTGGTTTAGTGCTGGACTCAGAAGTGCTGGGTTAACAGCTGGACTCAATGGTCTAAGAGATCTTTTCCAACCTTAACAATTCTACAATTCTATATGCCACCAGTATTTTTTCTGACTGACTGATGTATTGTGACTTCTCAAAAATTAATATTTGTGTTTTGGTTTCAGATTATTGAACACCGGGCCCTTATTATTATAATTAATTCTTTATTTCATGAGTTCTTACCTTTTTAAAAGATTGGTCAGCCCTGTTCCCGCAGTTTTAAATAGCAAATAACTGTCTGAGGTGAAAAAACATGATACATTTAATAAAAATAAATTTGTTAATCAGTTTTCAGTAGTTCCTTGAAAGTTCACAAAGGTGTTTCATTACATTTTATTACAAATCCAACTTACTGTGGTATCTTTGCTTACATGTTTTGTTCCTATTTTTTTCCCCCATCCTATTTTTCAAGTGCAGATAACAGGGAGCATCTCTAATGCAGACAGAAGACCAGAAGTCATGTTCAGAACTAAAACATTCTTCCCCCTGTGAAAGAAATTGCCCCTCTAGAAACAAAACAATTTATTTTAATCTTATCACTAGGGGAAACTCCAGTTGGCTTTAATCTGTACAACTCCATCTAACTCTTGGGGCTACCCTTAGGAAGTCAGGCTCAGTGTACAGTAACTCTAAGGTCACTCTTGGTGGTCAGTGGAAGGAGATGGACTTTTCACCATACCTCAAAACTGAATGATCATCTGAAGGTATTTATCTCCATCCTGAGACAACAGACATGCTCTCAGATGCCAGAAGTTGGACAAGAATCCAGCCAGATCTGACTGTTTTGTCCTAGTAAAGTAAGAGGTAAACAGGCATATCTCCAATGCACATTTTTCATTTTATTCTTACAGCAGCAACACTAATATTTGCCTTCTAACTGCCTCATCTTCCATCTTAAAAAGCTGCATGTCCATGTGCCAGTTTTAATTGGGGAGGTTGAAATTAATTCTATTTCGGTGGGTTTATACTATCCCCCACAGCTTTACTAGAAGTGGCTTTCTGTTTCAGGGAATTTTGTGAACTGAGAGAGCAGCTACAGGACAGTCTTCTAATACAAAAATGGGCTTTGTAGAACTTCCTTGTGTAGCTCCCTGCTGCCTGACCTTGAGTAAAGAAGCAGGAGGTGTGTGTGTTTGACTTAAGTATTAACAGATAGGCTGGACAGTGAATCCTTCAATAGTCCACTAAAAAGCAAGAGATTCAACATAAAAGGAAAATTCTGACCTTTACATTTAAGCCTCTTGCAGTTACTAGGGAAAAGAACTGTGGCTTCTCTATAATGTTAGTCAACAGTACTGTCCACTTCTGGTGCAGAGTAATCCTCTATCCCATACTGGGAGAAAAAACAAGTAGAAAAAAGGCCAAATCCTTCCTAAACGACTCTACTCTTCCCAAGAGGATGAGTAAATGTCAGCCAGCTGCCCTGAAGTAAAATCTTTACCTATTAAAATAGTACATTATCACTTAGGTCAGTATGGCATGAGGCACAGAATTTGCTCCAGTAGCAAGGTTTTAATCTTTCAGCCAGATTCATTCGAGTAGCTCTGGAGGTCTCAAATTACCTATTCCGCTGATCTGCAGGAAGTAATATGCCTGTGAAGGGATTTAGTTGCAGGGACATTACTGGCAAGAAGCACCTTAGGTTTTCTGTAGTGACTATTTTGCTGTGAAAGCTTGACAATCTAATACTTCATAAAAACTTTGTGAATTTTTGACTAAATACATTACGTGACCATTTTGGGTGTTTTAGTCACACTGCACAGTTTTGAGGTTTGCACATACAGGAGCAGAGACTGCAGGTAAATTCTGTGACTTCTGTGGCTGAAGTCTAGACATACAAGGGATTAAATATATTCATTAATAGCTACTCACATGACAAAATAGGCAAGGAGAGCTGTAATGACAACACTCAACCAAGAGTGAAAGAGATTTAATTTTCATCTTTCTCCCTCCTGACACCACATTTCACAGGAAGACTGTGCTCCTCTCCCAGTAGCATTGTAGAAACACAGCCTTATACACCACCCTCAAATATTGACAAGTGCAAGGTTGATTTCCACCACAACCTTAAGCAAAAGCTTTTTAAGACCCAAGCAGAATTTCAGAGGGAACCAAAATCAGTGCTTTCTGTTAGCTGAAAAGCCCTCAAAAACCAGATCTCCCTATTCTTATTTTGCATTCACATCTGTCACTCTGCCTGATAACAAACGACAGATTGTCTCCTGCACAAGCATTGCCACCCAGACCTCAGTTTGAGCATGAACAGCCCTTAGGTAGAGCTCAATATGTTGCTCCTCAGCAAGTTTAAGATCTCTAGGAGCTCCTTAGGGACAGCCCTAAAAATTAAGTTTGTCAGGTGAACACAACCATCATTTGATATTTAAATTCCCTGTAGTGCTGTCAACACTTTCTTGAAGTGATGACTGAACAGGTGGATTTATTTCAGAGTGGCTGACAGCCACTCTTTCTACGAGACCTTTATTTTAGAACTTGGCATTAGATCTTGCTTTTTAAGTACTTAAGGAAAAAACAAAGAGGAAAATATATGTGTTCACTTTTCCACTCTTTGTTTCCTGCCATCCCACTGGAGCTGCACCTGCAGCAATCAGGTGGAAAAAGAGGGCTATTCATCAAGGTGGAAATTGATAAGTTACTTTTCTCTGAAACTAAGCTAAGTGCAGCTGTTTTTTCTAAGTGTAAAGGAAAAGAGCAAGTGCTGAAATGTTTACAGGGTAAAATTTCCCCAATGAATTTGGTGCATTGGCGTGTGATGTGACAGTTGCCTGGTAGAAAACCAAAACAACCAACAAAATATGGTTAAAACAAGCCTGTTGTGTTACAGCTTTTGCCAGTTGTCTCAGCAAATATGTCACTGCTTAAAGTTGCAGAACTAGAGACTGAAATCCCCTCTGTGTTTCTATAAACACACCACACCTGATGTGTGGCACTGCTGGTACTGTAATGCTGGCTCCTCTCTTTCACCCTCCCCTCCTGTCACCCCAGACAAAGCTGTGTTACTGCTGCAAGCCACTGTGTCCTGCAGTATTTGGTGCCCACAATTAAAGAGATCTCTGTGCATTGTGTTTGGGATGGGTTCCCTCCACCTACTCTTCATTGTGCAACATCAAAATGTAATATAATTTGGGGGCTGAGGAAATGTATTATAAATATCAGGAAGTAAAGTCCTGCTACCCTCCATACACATCCATATATAATTTTATGGTCTATAAGCCAGTTTAAGACTTAGAATTATAGAATCATGGAATGGTTTGGGTTGGAAGGGACCTAAAATTCATCTATTCCAACCCCCCCTCAATAAACAGGGACATCTTTCACTAGACCACATCACTCAAAGCCTCATTCAGCCCGACCTTGAATATTTGGAGGGATGGGGCATCTACCACCCGTCTGGGAAACCCGTTCCAATTTGTATTTCCTAGAGTTAGCCCATAAGCACCTTACAAGTGGTCCTTACCTCCAAGCAAAACAAAAACCCTAAAGTAACGATGTCTGTTGTAAATCCATCAATGAAAAAGGAATATGACAGCTATCTACATGGACCTGAAGAGTAAGCGTAAGTCAACTTGCAATAAGAGATCCAACAGAGAAGGGAAGAGAATAAGATAAGCAAGAAATTTCATGAAAACTCTAAAATGAAATTATGAATTCCAGAAATATTCTCAGAAAAAGGAAAGATGTCTGTTATACATACAAAGGAAAAATAGGTTTTTCCACAGAATAGTCAGAAATAGTCCTGCTATAAAAAAGTGTGGAGAAAACTACTTAGCGGTAACACATTTTTCGGCCTGCACTGCCCAGCTGCTGAATTAGATTTGGAACACAAGAGATCCCACAAAGGATGTGTTGTTCTCATACTCACAAAGTTTTGAAAATCAGTGTCTAATAAAGTCATACATGCCTAAATCTTTTATTACTTTGTTATTTGTCTTGAAAAAGGTGACATTTCTGGGCTTGATGGTTGCTCTCCTATGCCCTGTGTATCCCACATATATTTAGGGAAATAGCTGAAGGCAGAAAATACACTCAAGGCACTTGGAATCTGCCATCTATTACTGGCATTTCCAGAAAGGTCAAGAATTTCAGGAATTAGCATTATTGGTTTGTAGTCTGTTCATGGTATTTAGTATTGTGTAGACATCTTAGGAGTTGCAATCATTTGAATGAGATTAGGAGGCATGTTGTGAGATGATTTACAATTGAAAGTGGGAATCATTCTGGTGGAGCTGATAGGAGGCCAGGGGGATTCTTGGGCTGTGGGTCCTCCAGGAGACAGCAATTACAGCTGGTGATGGAGGCATGCTGTGAGATGATTTACAATTGAAAGTGGGAATCATTCTGGTGGAGCTGATAGGAGGCCAGGGGGATTCTTGGGCTGTGGGTCCTCCAGGAGACAGCAATTACAGCTGGTGATGGTGCTCTCACATGGATGTTTTTAGAGGCTGTAAGTCGAAGGATTCTTATCATCATTCATAGATCTCCAGACAAATTTCCTTTATACCAATGAAGAGCTGTCCATCCATGTCAGTGAGTTTTAGAGCAGGCCTGGATTCAACTAATGCACTCCATGCACACACAAAAATCAACACTAAAATGGACTACCCTGAAGGCAGTGTCAATAACAAACAAACAAACTGGAAAAGACTGTAAGTAAGCAGTCTCATTTCTCCGGAAGTTTTCAGAAAGATCAAGAACATATTGCTGCTGTTCGTGAAGTACCTGCCCTTTACTCCATACTTAAGGACTACCAGTCTGCTACTTTCAGCAGCACTAAAATTTTCTTCAAGAAGCAAAGAAGCTGATGATTTCCAGCTTCATAGCTCAATTATATTTCTTTAATGTCATATCATAAATGCTGAAAATATGACCTGCAGCACTGTTACTCCTCCCTGAAGGCACACCGGCATCACTTGTCTGCCCATTCATGATGCTGTTTCCTGTCCACAGCCATAAACTTCAATACGAAACAAAATTCCAAACTCACCAGCCTAAAAGCTCTGAGAGGCAGTTTGCTCAGTGTGCCATCTGGGAAAAAGCTTCTTTACTGTTCTTCAAGGCAGCCCACAGGAGCCACCCACTTGCAGTTACTGACCTTGAATTTGATCTGTATGGATATTGTCAATCCTCATTAACATGATTCTGATAGGAGGTGGAGAAGATGCTTTTTCAAACTCTTCAAGAGAGCTCTTTCATTCACTCTTGAGTGTGGGGACTGAGCCTCATATGACTACAGCACCATACAAACAGACTGGCCCAAAGCCTCTGGGAGGTGTTTTGACAAAATTTCTCATCAACAGAATGCTTCAGCTGGTTCATCACAGCTGAAATCCCTGGTGGAAACACTGGGAAAATGGTGGCAGTCAGATTTATGAGGTTCCAGGAGTTACCAGTCACATATAAGAAAAGAAAGGAGAAACCCAGACCGGCCTTCTGAAAGCAGATCCCACTCCACAGATCTCCTGACCTTCTGGGTATTCAGAAAACACATTTCAAAACAATAGGAGCTATTTCAGAATTATATTCTAATTGGGATTCTTTCATTCACTCCTGCCTTTTCCCTTGACCTTAGGGAAATAATTTAATTCCCCTTGCATTGGTTTTCCCTAAAAGTAAAAGAGCAATGATTTTCTGTCGTACCAACCTCTAAGTGACAACATAATTTTTAGCTGATCAGTGTTTGCCAAAAGCATTGAAACCTGTCAAGAAAAATGCCAAGCCCTGCTAGTGTGCCGAGGGAGACAGAAGAAAAATGTCGAAGTCATAGTAGCTTTCCCTTAGTGGAAAGTTCCTGGCTTTACACAAACAAATATTTTCCTGTCAGCATTTACCACCAACTATATGAATCATTTGCATTGCATTTTCACAGTAAGCTCTTTAAAAATAAACTCAGCATCTCCTGTGAAAAGTATTTTCATGGGATTTCAAAATGCCCGAGAGCATAGTCTGGTACACCGGATTCAGAAACACCCTACTGCAGTGTGCAGAGGTAATGGAAGATAATTGAGAAATAGGGAGGTAATAAACTTATTTTGTGCTGAATGGCAAAAAGAGTTTTTAAAAATTAATTTGACTGTTACAACTAAGAGGTGCTCTGGGGGGAGGAGCTGCTTCTTCCTACTTTGGCCAACAGGAACATAAGAACATCTACACTGGTTCACACCTGATGTCTGCATAGTCCATCCCCTCGGCAATACTATTCACAGTGCTTAAGACAGCCATATATATTTCTCTCCAGTTTCTCTCATTGAGTTGTATCTTGTTTACTGCATATTATTCCCAGAAAAGATGAAAAACTATGCTTTTCCAAAATATTTACAGACAGGTCTCTTGCTGAAACACCAAATCAGCAGCATTTACCAAAACCATGCACACACAAAATTGGAAGTCCTCTGTTTCAGAGAAAGTGAATATGATCACCTTCATTGTCAATGTAATAATTTTTGAGTACAATGATTATGCTTTATTACCTTATGTGAAAATGACTATTTTTACTAAAGAAATGCTCAACAGTCCTTGGCAGCACGATTCTTTAGTACTATGAAGAGTGTTACACTCCAATGAGTTGGATTAACAAGATCCCATTCCAGAAAGGGTGGGACTTCAGGTGGGAGCCCTTTCTAAAGCTATTAATATTCCCCAGTTTTCCTCTTCCTCTGACCTCTTCCTCCTGTCTCGTGCTTCAGATATGGCATTCCCACAACACCACTTGAATCCCCAGGCTACTAATCCAAACAGAGTTCTCTGTGCCGGTATCACCTGTGAAAGTGCTTCGGCAAACAGGGCTCGCGCTGTTTCACTTTGCTGCCAGCAGATGTGCAGTACAGCACCGTGCTATAGGCTGGCTGTTCCAGAGAAGTAACCAGGATATCTCCCTGTTTTCAAGCATCCCTGGGCATGGGTTTTAAATTCTGTATTCTACAGAGATGCAGAGGACCCATCTATCTGTTCTCTGCCCATTTGTTTCCTCAATACTGCTGTGATGTAGCTGTGTAACAGTGGGCACTCAACAGTTGATGGCTGACATATTGAAATAATTTCTCAAAGATTTCCCTGAAGCCCACTGGTCCCCTCTAAAAGTACAACTTTGGCTCTAGAGGATACTAAATAACATCTCACCCAGGCCACTTAGCAACAATCCCTGTCGTTCTTCCCAAAGAATTTACGTAAGAACCAGGTTTGGGATGTGGAGGTGCAAAAAGTTTTGCAACATTGTGCAAGTGGGAAGAGAACACAAAGAGTATCTCCATCCTTATTTAATCTTTATTAATGTAGCATCTCTTAATATGTTTAGAGTTTGGTGTATGCTTTGGGACACACTGCAGGAGGGGAACTGCTTTAACTTCAGGTTTCCTCTCAAACAGTGATGCTCCCTCACTCAGGCTCTGAGACACAGTTTTGCACTATTGATTACATTTATTTAAATGAACAACAAGCAACCTGTCAACACCCACATGGCAAGTTTTCTTCTCTTTTCTCTTTAAGTATGCTAGATTTTTTTTTTTTTAAGTTTACAGAAGGAGTCAGGGAAAAATAAAAAATATCAAGGCAAAGGGATAGAAGGGAGGGACAGAAATAATGCATCTCAACCCCAAGAAAAACAGTAAACCAATAATGTTTAATTTATCACAGAGACCACTAGATGTTAAATACTTCTGTCCAGTATATAGTTTCTGCAACAAACTGTGAATATTTTAATCTCATTAACCCCTTCCACATTCCCATAGTGTAAAAAAAAAATGTTTAGGACAACGGAGATTATCCAAAACAGGCCTGGATAGCATTTGGTTGAGAGTTAATAAGCTTTCAGTTTCTTTAACTTAAGGTGTAGCAGTTCCAGGTGTCTGGAAATGAGCTGTATTTTATCCTAGAAAGACGAAAGAGGGTAAATTGTTATGCTGCTCTTTCACAGCAGCTCTCCCAATTACCTCATCTGGGCAAACTGACACAGACTCCCAAGCTCTTTATGGTTTGGAGTTTCATTGTGGAAAATATGACACAGTGATGTATACCATCAAGCCACAAAATGTATCATGCTCTAATGTGAGGTCATCACAACTGTCATGAGATCTGGGCCTCTTCTCTTCTTTGCTATTCATCTGCTCATTGTGCTCACTGCTGCTCTGGACTATGCTCTCTCCTCCCATCACTCTTTTGCCTTGGGTAAGTAGACTGAAAGCTCTGAAGCATTGGCTGTCTCTCTGCATGTGAACCAGAGCACAGGCAACAGACCTTCAGTTGCAATTGAGAGCTCTCAGTAATGCTGATAAGTAGTACAGATTCAATTACACAGACCAGACACTTACTCTAATCTCAGCTACCCACCTGTGCAGATGGAAAATTGCTCAAAAGAAAACCCCTAGTGCCAGCCTGATAAAGTACAACAAATACTCTGTCCAACAATTACTTTGGAGAGGGTTAGTTGCCCATGCTGATGCTTCTGGGACTGACTGTTTCCTTCCTTACACTAATAATTTTTTCCTTGTGAAAGAGAATCCCTCTGACATTATTTTCTTGCTTTTCTCAGAAGCTTGTTCTGAAGGATCTCAGCACCAAATCCTTGTAAGCAAACTGAACGCAAAGAATAATCCAACTTCTATGCAAAGGCAGACAAAGACAGTAGTAGCTAACTCTCGCTCTTCTTGTATTATTGCAGAAAATTACAAGGCATAGGCAAGACAACAAGCTATGCTACAGGAGACTGACTTGCAGCACTCTGAGGGTGGAGCATTTTTCTGGCTTATCCTGTTCTTGGCTTTAAACATCTGGTACCAACAGAAAGAAATTGTATATTTTTTCCCTGCTAATTGTGAAGTACCTGGCTGATTGCTTATGACTGGCAAGTGTCTGATAACAGGAAATGGTGGCACAGCAGTTCGATGGGTTAAGAAGGATGAGACAGGAAAACCAATTATGGGAATCTTCATTTAAACATTTGTGCATATTGGTTGAGGAATATCAGCCTTAGATTTGTTGGAAGTGCTTGGATACAGGAACTGGTAAGCGCCAAGTGTTATTGTCATTACTATCAGCATTTTCATTACTGTGGTTGTTCTGAGACCTAGTCACAAATCAGTTTCTCACTGGGAGAATGAAACACAAAGTAGTTTAATGAAACTTTCTCTCAGCTCCCTGAAATCTCTTTTTCACCGTGGTATTGCAGCTGGGCCATTATTCTCAGGGAGCCAAGAGCACAGCAGAGATGTTCTTTGGAAAACTCTAAGTCAGCTCTGTGGTTTCTGTTTGAGCCTCCACAACTAGGCACTAAGCAGGAAAAGCTTCAAGGCAGCCCGGTGATGAGAACACCAACCCATGGCTGGATCATGCCATGGGTTGGTGTTTCTGGGATCCCAGGGACCGTTTAGTCCCTGTGGGGAGTAAATCAGCTCTCAGCAGTCTCAGAGCTGGAGATGGACAATGTGCTGTTCTATTACTTGCACTACCAGTGATGGCATCAGAAAGATGAACCAGGGAACAACAAAAGGCTTTTTACAAGGACAGATAAGGTCCCAAGGGAAAGGTTTGTTCAAAACAGATGTCCTGTGGCTGGGGTTTATTGGAAAATGTTTCAATATCAAGATGAAGAGCAAACAAAGTTGTGAAAAGAAGCTGATGAAAGTAGCTGCTGACTTTCAAGCACCCATAATTGAACTGGAAACAGGAAAGTGATATTGATTGAAAATCCAAAGTATAGCAGAGTGGTTCACTTTCAGACCCAGCAGACAGAAGGAAAAAAGTAAACAAGTATTCTGAAAGGTGTGCATTATTTTATAAATGTGAATTAGATGTTAAAATGTCAATTCATTTTTCATATCCCAAAATATTATTTATAGCATAGATAAAACCTTCTAATTTCCAATAAACCATTCTGAAATTAATATTTTGTACTAAATCCTGCTCAAATTTCTCAAGCATATCATTGTATCGAAGTCATTAGGACTGTACAAATGAGTAATGGCAGCAGGAGCTGGCCTTTTATTGGCATGACTTTGAAATGGCTGCCTTACTCAAGCATGTCTATAAAACACTCTTGCCACACTATCACGTATTCCATTTACTTCCCTTTTAAGAGAGAGGGGAAAAGGTTATTCTAGAAATACTTTAGAGTAATAAAATCTTTATTGCTACAATTTTTTTGTATCTCTTACGCCTGTGAAACCAGTTGATTTAGTTATGTCCACAGTTCTGGGAGTGATAGAAAGTCAGTGCTTATACATTTTGTACACTTCTAAATATTACTTTAGCTGGAGCGTCCACAACTGTGGGATGTGTGTGCGCAGTTTTAAGGTCACATGATTCACAACTTGACATGAATGAAAAAACACATGCTGGGTATATCATGGCCTCACAGTCCCTCCTTCCAGTGGGACACAGCAAGTGCTTCTGGTTATGATGGCTTGCAAGGCAACAAATCTAAACAGGGATTGAATTGAAACCTGTCACTGTAAATGAAAGATTGAGAAGAAAAACCTACCAGGAACAGGGAAGAATATAAACACACGCACATATTCAGGTTTGGGATCTTTTCAAATCTACATGAGAAACACAGACTTTATCTAAACATTATTAATATATAAATATCTAATAGAATATTTGGAACAGCATCTTCTTGCATTAAATTCTAAACATGCACTCTTGTCCAGTTTATCTATTTACTGTGCAATGAGCCAGATAAATATCTCTGCCATCCCAGCTTTTTATTCATTGAAGCAATAACATATGCTATTACGGAAGAAGCACTATATTCCTTCTACTGCTCCTATCTTCCACTGCTGCTGGCACACAGATGACTAAAGAAACCAACCCCCTCCCCCCAAAACCAAAACAACAAAACCAAAACCAACCAAAATCAAAGAAACCAACAACAAAAAAACCCCTACCACCACAATGCTCAGCTATCTGAGCCACTATTTTTATAAGAAGTGAGCAAAATACTATTCTGTTTTGTTCATCAACAAACCTGTCAGTTTAATAGAGATCGCAATACCTTCTCTGGTAGTAGCACAAGAGAAACAGAGGAATCTTGGTGCAATTTTCTAAGTCTGAGGTTGCACTGTTAGCATTTAGAAAAATCATTGTGTAACTTTGTACTAGTTTGAAAACAAACCAGTGGGAGATCACAAGTCAGAATTATAGATTAATAAGAAAATTTTAAAAAATGCAATAGTAAAAGAACACTGAGTCAGGATACAACCTGACACCCTGTTAGTCAGGGTAGAGGTAGCAGTCCAGATGAAATGGTTCTGTTGAACCAGTGGTCCTGCTGAAGCATCTGGTCTTCAACTGAACGCCCAGCAGTGTAGCGCTTATCCTCTGGAAATCCAGTAGGTAAGAGCTGCTTGTGCTGGATTATATCCAGGTGGGAATGCTTGGCTCCTCCCCCTGGGCGGAGCATCTCACAGTGGGCTGATGTAATTCTATGAGTCATGTGGTGGGTCTTTGATTGCCCATTAAACAGAGATAGTTTCCAGAGGGAGTTATCAGGGATGAGTCATGGTAGAAGATAAGGAACACTGCCCCACCTGCTTTAACAGCTTGTGAAGATGATAATAGAATACATATTTTTGGTTACATCTGACATTGCAACCTAGGACAAACTTACAAATGGAACAAATTTGCTCAGGCAGTCACAGAGAGAAAAATATATAACTCTGCGCTGCCATTTTGACAATTGCTTTTCTTCTGTAACTTCACTTTGAAAGAGAAGCCAACATCATTTTGAATAAGACATCTGCCTTCTCAGCCAACACCAGTCTGTTGAATAGCAGAATGACAAATATCTCTGTGGTTATTTAATTATTTAGGGCATAATATGCTATTTTATTTGACAATCTGTTTGCTCTGTGGATAAACTGTAATGCTGAGTAATTTTTCCTTATGAAGGAACAAGATTATCTTCTTATTAAACAGCCTCATTGGCCCAAAAAGAACATCGCACTACAAATAGAAACAATTGCTATGAAAAGAATGAAGCAGAGATGCCTGGAAGTTACAGAAAATACAAGGGAGAACTCAGTCCTTGAAGTGACTGAGAGGAAAGAAAGCTCTGGGGACTTGGAGCAGCAGTGTTTCCTGTATGGGCAGAGGGAGTTGGCCTGCCAGGGAGATATCAAGGTGAAGATCAGCTTTCTCCTTTTGGCTGGTTGGTTTGGTTTTAACTTGAGGGGTGGGGTCTGAAGAGGCAATGTTCATGCCGCTTCTTCCTGCTGGGGAGTAAGCTAAGCCAACAAGGGCAGTGACAGATACTCCCTGGCTTTCTCTCAAGATGAGGATCAAAGGGCTAACCACATCAAGGGTATTTATGGCTACGGTGAATTGTCTCACACCCCTTTTGGGGAACCTGGATGCTTGATTACCACTTTAATGTGCTTGTACACTGATACATGCAGCATGAAGAATAAACAAGAACTAGAAATCTAAGGGCGGTCACGAGGCCAAAATTCATGGTCCTTCATGCGATACACACATGGGTGCTGAGGGAGCTGATAGATCTTGGTGCTATGCCAGTCTCCATCATCTTTGAAAAATCATGGAGAATGGGAGAGATGCATGACTGGAGGAAGGCTAATGTTAGTCCAGTCTTCAAAAAGGGCAAGAAGGAGGACCCAGAAAACTACTGGCCAGCCTCACCGCCATCCCTGGAAAGGTGATAGAACAGATCATTCTGGAGGTCATCACCAAGTATGCAGAAGAAAAGAAGGTCATCAGGAGTTGTCAGCATGAATACATCAAGGGGAAATCATGCTTGACCATTCTGATAGCCTCCTGTGATGGCGTGGCAGGATGGGTTAATGAGGGGAGACCAGTGGCTGTTGTCTACCTTGACTTCAGCAAGGCTTTTGACACTGTCCTACAACATCCTCTTAGATAAGCTCAGGAAATGTGGGTTAGGTGAATAGACAGACCTCTACTTTACATGCCTTTGGAAACTTCAAATAAATTTCTGAGTCCATGAGGCAAGGCTAAAAACACACTCAGCAACTCAACATGCAAGAAGCTACAAGATACAGACAGTATCTACTTCTATGTGTATAAACTTTTGTTTCTACCACCGCTTCCTATCTGATGAGTTGGGAGGGAATTTCTTAATCTTCCTCAGCTGATGTCCATGAGGAAGCACAGCCTCTGAAGCTGCTGTGCTAGAAACAGATATGCTGTACTGTCAGCAGATTACAGGACGGGAGTTTTTTTGTTTGTCAGTTCCAAGTCCCTTCCGGCTACAAGAGGAGGTGACAGCAATAACTAGGAAAGGAAGGAAGATTAATGGTGCGTATAGCACAGTAGAAATAAGAAATAATCATACTCTGCAGAAAGGAGCTTTCCAGAGGGAATGGCTCAAGACAGGAGGATGTAGGAGCCAGTAACATCTGTAACCAGTCATTTAGCCAGCCCATGCAACTGCCTGATAAACTTCATGCAAACCCCTGATAATAGTTATCTTCTGACTCAAATGCCACACAGAGCATGGGGTTCATGATCAACGTCTGGCAGGCACAGGGTCCGTGTTACCAAGCAACACAACTTCTTTTGCAGACCCATATTTCTACTTTGATTCATTTCCATTTATTTTCTACAATTTATACATTAGCAATTGAAAGGAACAGGTACAATATACATCAATAAAGCATCTGTTAACTCTCCAATGTTCATTAAGATTCAGATGAGTCCTGGACACAGAGAAATTAATATTTAACTCGCATTAACTCTTTCACAAATAAAACCTTTCACAAAGAAACTTTGTTGCCTAGGGTAAGATTCAGTTCACTAGTTCTTGTGGACTGTGTAGATGCTTTGTAGAACTTTATTGTCTACATAGCATCCTACCCTTTGCTCGCAGAGATACGCATATAACATGGAGACAAGGACATTAGGAAGGGAGGTCAGATGCTGAAGGCAATAAAGGAGCTACGATAAGTGAAAATACTGTCACTTCATTGTACCAGGTGCTAACAGGAGAACAACTTTATCAATGGGATTTGATGAAAGATGATGAAACTTACAGGAGAGCTTCTAATTCAGCATTAAGCATTACTTATCTTTCCCAGTAACCTTCTGTGAAAAAGCATAAGCTTCAGAAAGACTATATGTGGTTGCTTAGTTAGAGTTAAATAATGTTCTGGACATCTGAGTCCAAGATGGTGAATTACATGTCTGTGCCAATGAGTTCTTGGGTGCTGCTCAGCAACTTTCCTAACAAAGATTTGTGTGAGTACTCACAGTTGTTTTAACATTTTCTGGTCATTCAGCGTGATATTTGGTGATTACGTTTCTAGAAATTCCAACATCTTCTGTCTGCAACTAAGAACAATGAATCTGTGTCCTGAAACAACAAATTTCTATAAACTAAAAGGGGGAAAACTGAAAGCAAATTGTCCCAGAAGTTAAGAAATGCCTGTAGCAACTAATTGTCACTGCCATAACTCATGTCTTGAAGGGTAAAAGGAGAATAATGGAGGATGGCAATGTGGATTGGATGTGGGGCAAATAGTCATGGCACCTAGTGGGAGCTGAAGGTTAGGTCCTTTTCTATACTTTTCACCTCCTACCCCTCTCTTTGGTAAAATCTAGTGATGCATCGTGTAAGGTAGAAGACAACAGAGCTCCAGAAGGGAGAGAAAAGTGTGCCCTAAATACACCTTTACTGGGCTATGTGGATAGAGGGTGAAGATGTAGTCCTGATGTTTGAGAGATCAGGAAGCACACTTGCAACAGCTTTTCAGCTCTGATCACAGGCCTAATGTCCAGAATGTGAAGAGGGACAACCATGTGACCTCACTTCCTGTGAAAACACAGCCACTCACGTAGGGTGTTGCCTCTATAACCCTAGATAAAATTTGGTTTATGGAGGAGATCTTAATGGATGGAAATTGATGATTTTTTTTTTTCCTGTAGATGTAAAATCAACACTAAGGTTTGAAATACCCAGGGTCTGTGAAATTTTTACTGTTTATTTCAAAGAGCCCTCTAGTTTTCCCCTCATTGCTGACTTTGAAACAAGATGTTTGAAAATTTAAAAAAAAAGCAATCTGAAAATGTGCTAAAAATTTCCAAACAAAGTATATAACATTGCATATATATGTAGGGGAAATATTGCACCTGTGTGCTTTACATTTGCTTACAATAAACCTTCTTGAAAATGAACTCTCAGTGCAAAAATTTTTTTTTGCTCTGAGTTAAATACTTATCATCTCAACACCTCATTCTCTTATTTTGCTTCTGGTGGTATCTTTGATTAAATTCTTAGATTAATTTATAGTAATGACACAGAAAACCTGGCAGCCATAATCCCTTTAGTATTTCAATATGTTTATGAGGGCTGAAGGATGTTAAATGTGGCAGTTTAAATGCTAAGCTAAGTAATCAGTTCATTAGGAATTTGCTCAGTGTGTTTGTCATGTGCAGCTGAAGCATGCAAAACCATGATAATTCACCAGGCAGTTTAATGTATGAACAAGATAAACTCCCCAAAGATTGATTGACAACCCCTGGAATTTTGTTAGCAGAGATAAGCACATTCACACCTACCACCCATGGATAACTTATCCACTTCCAGCACACAGGAACTACAATACAAATGTATTTGGCAGTCAGGTCTGATATGCACAACTCCATCTGCAAGATCCTGACCCAGGACAGCCTCAGCCAGCAAAGCCAGGCTTCAGGGAGTTGAGAAGGAATATGGAGAGCTGCATCCCACCCATGGAAATCCTTCTGTTGACTGCTAATGTTAAAAAACAGCCATGACCATCGATAATATAACAGAGCTAAGAGACAAATGAATCAAATTTCACCAAAGCCCCCATGCCAGTATTTTTTCTGACTGAATTTATACCTCTAAATGTTTCTAACTCCTAAGATGTGTGGAATATAGCAATTTAGGCATAGTTCAAATCCTTGGTTATGTGTCTGATCTGATAGTCTCCAGATGCACCATACACCCCCAATATGACAAATGTCCTTGCCTAGACAGCCAGCGAAATTTGCTTAGATCAGTTACAGTTTGAAGAAAATGGCTAAAAAAGGCTGAACCACCCCAGATTCGATCGCTTCCTGAGCATCTACCTCTTTCTTTCAGTAAAGGAACATACCTCTATCACAGTAATGAATTATAGACTTTTCCTGTCAGCGCCTGAGATATCTGTGAGGATAAACCTGAAGCAGGACCTCATCCTCCAGCACTCCATTAGCATTCACTCAGTTCCGTGCTAGCATCCCATTAAATGCAGATGCAAGTCATGAAACCCTGAGTCTTTCACTGATCAAAAATCTCTCGAGGCTCTGCTTCTGCAACAAAAATTAATGTAAGGAGAGAAAGGGGGGCAGAGGAGAAACAGCACAGCAAAACCCTGCATCATGGCTCGGCATGATAACCAAACCTGTGAAGGAAGGGTGCACTGTGGGGAGAGGGAGGGGAGAAGTGATTATGTGGCAGAGAATAATCTTCCTCCCCAGTATACCTCTGGGAAGGAGGAAGCAAGAAAACAAGAGAATCCCGCCAGTACACACAATGACCCTTCAGAGCACCATGGGGAACCTACTGATGAAGAGCTGCTCTCTAATGCCTCCTGCCAACTCGGTATTTGCCAAATCCTATTTGCTTCTAATCACTTACAGACAGTTGCTTGGCCTGAGTCTGCTCACTCTTTTTCTGGTGCAAAGTTGGAAATAGGCTGCAGAAGCACTCTTGGTGCTGGTGTATGTTAAAGTAGGACTGTAACTATTCTTCATGATCCACAGAGAAATAAAAATGCTGAATGACCTGCCAGGCTTGGACAAGTCCTGGAGAAGAAAGCGGGTGGCAGGGTGGGCATGCGGACCTGCATGTTATTATAAGTGTTATCCTTACAGGAAGAGAGAGTACACACTTAGGATATTCCCAGTAGGTGCTCTGGGAAAAAATGGTTAATCAGAGACACAATTACTTTTCTGACAGCTCAGGGAAGAGAAACTGCTTACTGAAGGCTATATTGACATTCATCTTGCTCCAGTTTCTTCCATAATTCTGCCCCATGCACAGTTACCCTTTGTTATTTATTCACTGACTTTTGCAGCATACTACAGACAAGGTCTGGCTGCCTGTCGGAGGCAACCCCAGTTTTCTGAAAGATGCATTAGGACACAGCAAGCACAGAGAAGGAAGTCCTTTGCAGGTGCTAGTCACACAGACAAAGCACCAAGGAAAACTTAGCCTGGATCTGAGCAAAGTGTGCCAATCTCTGTAAGACCAGCTATTCATCATGTCCACCTTTCTTCAACTCTTAAGTTATGGCAATAAATAACGACAGGGAATTACTTTCTGACCCTCCCCTGCACACCTTCAGCAGCAGAAGACATCAGCTGAAGCACAGCAGCTGATTGCATTTCACATGCATAATGGTGGCTGTTATTATTGGCAAGAACAACAGTTGTTGCAGTTCAACAAATGTGTCTTAATCATTTTCTGCTTATGTAACACACCATATACAAGTACTAATGCAATCAAGTGCACTCTAAATACTGACTGCAGAAATACTGCCTGCAGTCTCCTTTCACTCAATAAACTGTTACTGAATCTAAAGATCTGGATAAAAAGCACTCTGCAGAAAATGGGTGATTTGAGGGTACTGGTCTGATGTTTACATGTTTCATAGGTAAAGTGATCCTCAGTAACTATGGATTTAGACTCTAGTTTAAGAAAAGTGAAACAAAATTCCTCCTATGTCTCTGAACTCTTTTGTCACTGGGCCATCAGGATTACTTGCACTTATTACTGTCTTATTATTCTGAATTTAGAATCTCGTATGTAAGAGCAAATAAAGCCTGTATGCAGCAATAATCTCATTACTCTGGAGAAAAACAGAGAGGAAAAAACCAGCAGCTATGTCTGTAGATACAAAGATTTTGCTTCTCATGTTCGTAAATTAATTATGCCAGTACTCTCGTTAGCACTGAAGAGAACAGCTACAGAGTGGCGTACAGCTGTACTGCTGAATTCCCTCATCCTTTCAAAAGGGTAGATTCATCTTGGCTACCTACTGAGAGAATCTTGTGGCCCCTGCTAACACCTGAGTGATCATCTGGGAGAGTGTACAAGCCAAAGCCCCTCCAGGGCCCTTTCTAGCAATTCAACAGTACGAACAATTAGATCTGGGTGCCCAGGAACCTTTCCTGGCACTCTTTAAAATCCTGAACTATAGTAACCTCAGCGTTGCTGAACCAAATTTGCTTCATCTATAATGTTTTGGATTAGGGATTGCTAGCAAACTGAAAATAAAGGTTACTTTAAAGATAGATATTAGTATATAGCCATACATGTGCATCCAGTATCCAGCTGGAATTATTTTGCTTCCTGAGAAACCATTCTTCTGCAGACCTAGAAGTAGCACTAAAAGATACACTCTTTCATCAGTGAACGTGTCGTTTCCTTTTTCCTTAATGTGAAGCAGGAGAACAACAAACTCCCACAGATGGGAAAACAAGTCGTTCCTAAAGTGTCCCTGGAAAGTCATTTCTAACTTGGAACTATCTGGGGGGCTTAACAGTCCTTACTACAGCATTTTTCACATTTACAAATTTTTGCCAGAAAAGCCTTGAAATGAAGATATCATTCATTCCTGACAAAAGGAAATATCACCTTGGCTTTTTGGTAGAAAATGGGGCACAGTTCAGGTAAAGTTTATAGAAGTGTTCCTATTGCCTGGTTCTCCTAATCAGGCTTTGGAGTAGAAGAGTTTTGTTTTTCTCTATTCTTGGTTCTGACTCTTCTCTGCATGAAGCCATTTAATTGAAAAACAAGGTATTTTTCTGTGAAATTCTTTGGTGACTTGGACTGAGAAAATACCACACATCCATGTGTCAGGGGGCACTTCAAGTGATTTGCAACCAAGATTTTAGATTGAAAAAACCACTGTGCATGTCCCTACTGCTACCTTGAGCACAATAAAGAACTTTTTAACCTCTGAGACTACACAAGGCAAGTCTGGTTGGTTCCCTGCCAGCAACATGAGAGGCTTGCTCAGCTCCTCTAGCTAAGCTTTGGGACAATCACTGTCTTGCCATTGGTGAGCAAGTTTCTGCAGCTGCTGTTTCAAAGGTAGAAAAGAATAAGCTGCCCTGCATTGAACACTACAGAAAACTGAGCAAATGGGAGCAGGATCAGAACTGAGACCAGCAGGCATGCCTTCTTGTCTTCTCCTTGCTCAAAGAAATGTTTAATGACATAGACAACCCCAGGGGCTGAGCCATGCTTCTCCCTAAGCTCAGGTAGGTACTGTAAGGACAGTCCAGACATCCACTGTGCTCTTGACAAGTTGTTTTTTCTAAATATTATAACGAATATTCCCAAGATTTTAGACTATTTTTTATGACAGGAAAATGAACAATTTTATTTCCTTGCTGCTGGGATCAAACAGCCAAATAACCTGTGGTTTTATGATACAAATACACCTAAATAAATTACTGTAGGATAAGGAAGACATTCAATACAAAGAAGGTCCTCAGAGGCAGTCAGCACCATGACCTTGCCACGTTAGAATTTGATAGTCAGAATTGCATTACACTCATGCCCTCTCAGCTTCTAGGGCTATTTTTACCCCTCTGCTGGGGTCTCATGGCTTTCTGTAACGGCATGTTATTGACAGATACCAGAAATAAGAAAAACAAAGATATCTTGCAATGGGGGATGTGGAGGTCCAAGAAGTAGATTATGTACAAATAAGTCTTTTTCAAAGTCTTGGGGGAGTCAGGATGTGTGTGGCTGGCTTTATTTCCCTAAGAGGAAAGAAACTCTTGGCTTTCACAAGTTTGGGAATTATGAATATAGATGTTTCTATAGCAGGAAACGCAGCACAGAAAATAGCAACATCCACAGAAATGCAGAGCAGTCCCTCGACGTTTAACCATGCATAGCAACAACACATACCATTATGACAGCCAATAAAGAATACAGTACCCAGATGAATGGGGGTATTTTAGAATTTGTATGTTAAATGTATTAACAGTACAGCCTGGACCACAGCCAGCATGTTAAGGGTCACAAAAGGGGAATTACTCTGCAGCTGATAATCACGAGGATGAACAACTTGGTGCATGGGGAATCAGATCTGGTTAGTGTCCTGATCATAAGCATTCTGGATCAAAAAAATTAGCATTTGTAAAGAAGAAAATAGAGCCTTCTGAGCAACCAGAACCTGAATTCTCCTATTTAATAAATGCTCTTAGACCTGTTTTGGTTACAAAACTGCGAGGGTACAACAGAAAAGTAAAGAAGAATTACATAAGTGACAGCTTAGCTGAATGAATCTAAACCTTTTGACTGAAGAGATGCCTGGTTTGTGAAAGGGAAACTTTATCTTGCATTGTCTTCAGCTAGCAGAAGGAAAAAGAAGCAGATGCAAGAATAGAAGAACTGTGAGAAGGGAGAAATAGTGGAAGTAACAGTAATTTAACAAAGTACTGGACAAATGAGCTGGAAAACATCCCATGTTCAAACACTGTAAGGAATAGTGTCCTGCATTCTCCTGCAGGAGTGGGCAGAGTGAAGGGCCAGAACCATTTTCTCTGCAAAACCCATCCTGAAGATGTGTCCTCTGTGCTATGTGGCACCTCACTGTTTCAGGTGGCCAATGCCAACCAAGTGTGTTGGGCTGTATGCAGTGCTGCAGGCTAGAAATCCCTCTGAGTGATGATCCTGGTTTTTCTGGTGACTGAATCTGTGACAAACCATCTGCACATCATAGGCCTCATTTTCCCCACCTGTGAAAATTAGCAAACTCTTTCAGTTGTCAAATTGTCAGTGTTAAAATCAGTCAGCAAGAGTCAGAGCATAAAACCTTAGTCCTTGGATGAATAGTTTTTCACCTAGCTAATCTGTCCAATTTATCTGGAATTAGATATTTAATTATTAACTAAGATTGTAATATTTACACATTATTTTGGAAGACATCTTAATGACACCATCTTATAAGACTCAACACTGGTCTTTTTTTTTTCCTAAGAAGCATGACTTTTATAAACCAGAAGACAGATAAAAGTTAATCATGGTGGTGCTAGAAGGGATTCTGCATCCCTACCTTGTGAGCAGTATTCACAAGAGAATATGAAGATGGAAGAGAGTTCTGCCATCTGAGGTTTTGCCTGACATGGTTTGAAAATAGAGTTCAATTTTGAGATGACAATCTGGTATTCTGTATGTTGCTTTACAACCCAAACATTGCAAAGAAGCTGAAATATTAAAAGTATTTACAGAGTTAAAATAAAAGCAGTCATAATAACTAGAAATATTGAAATACAAGCAAACTTGATCATCTAGAAATTTTGGTCTTTTGATATCTTTAAAGATTAATCTGAAATGCCTTTTTCCATATTACCTGAAACTTGATTTTTCCATCATTTAAAAAAGAGACAAAACACTAACTATTGGGATAACGTCTACAGTTCTTTTTCTGCTTGACTATGAGTGCTGTACATGGCTGAGGTAGCAATTCAATAAGGAATCCAGAAAACAGTGTTTTTTTACTATAGTTGCTCTTATTATGGCTCAACTTAAAAACTTCCAGGAAGATCATGATGTCAGCATTAGGGTCCATCCAAACATCCCAAACATCTAATACATTCCTCTACATTAGATGCTTCTAATCTAAATAATCAAAATACTGGGAGGAAAACAGAAATATTAGCTCACATTTTGAATGTGAAGAGCATGAAACATCAAGAGGAAACAAAATGCCAAAGCTACTCAAGAACCCAGTGGCAGACTCAGGGATCAGATTTTGACTTTCTGAGAGCCTATTCAGTGCAGAAGCATCCTCGGCCTCTGTAGAGTTATGATATAAAGAAGTTATTCTGTGTGATGGAAAAGGGAAAACAGAGGCTGTGTCTGTATGCTACTCCAGATCCAGGATTAGTTTCTTACAGTAATGAGATGGCTGAGTAATTCCACAGGATTTCACCAAGGTAATCAAGTCCAGACACTCAGCATCTTACAGCCTTAAGACAGTGATGGAGCCAAAGCCTTTCCTGTTATTAATGCACATAGATAAACAGCAAGAAAGTAATTTGGAAAGTACCTTCTGCTTAGAGCTGCCACAATTCTTTCCTAAAGCATGCCCTGGCCAGAAGTGCATTTCAGACAGCAGGGGTATTAAAATCCTTCCTGGTAGGAAGTTGCCAATGATGCTGGTGTGTATATGCCCTTGGAGTGCCCAGGCTGTCAGCTGCACCAGCTGCTGCTTCATTCATTATACATGAGGAGTCACAGGCAGCGTGAAGCGCTGAAATTAATCCTGACAGAGTCATGAATAAAATGTAAATATATCTTGAGAAGGAAATATTTGCAAGAGAATTTTAAAAAAAGAGCAAGAAGGAGAGAGAGAAGAAAAGAAAGAAAGAAAGAAAGAAAGAAAGAAAGAAAGAAAGAAAGAAAGAAAGAAAGAAAGAAAGAAAGAAAGAAAGAAAGAAAGAAAAGAAAGAAAGAAAGAAAGAAAGAAAGAAAGGAAAGAGAAACAGCAAAAAGAAAAAAAGACAAAAAAAAAAAAAGGAGGAGAAAAGGGGGAAACGGATCAATTGTAGGAATGTAGAAGAATGAAGCAATACAGTCTGCAGGGTGAACACCTGGGTCTTGCCTCGGTTCATGCCAAGAGGAAGCAGGCTCCAGGACTGCTAGCACATCACAGTGTAGCAGTTGCCTGGGAATATAAACATAGCAGCTCAAAAAGCAAAGCAAACAAACAAAAAAACCCAACCAATCAAAAAACCTTCAAACAAAATAGAGTGTCCACCCCCCCCTTAAAAAAAATGCAAAAAACCAAAACAACAAACCCGAAACCAACAAAAAAACAAAACCTCATATATGACTAGGGAGTTTTAAACCCAAATAAATTGTGGAACTTGCCTTGAAGGCCACAGAATAAGGCTTGCTCTGTGTGTGATTTGGCAGAAGAGGGAAAAGCTGGCATCCACTTGGCTTTTAGCCATGTCTTCCTATTGTCTCAGTGCCTAGCTAAAAAGTGTTGCCAACTTGGTTTGGAGCTTTAAGACAAGCTATCCCCTGTCTGTTTCTGGCTGCTACCTCCTTCAAGAGGCAGTGACTGCATGAGCTAGGTTGCAACCTCCTAGGTTGTTTGCCCAGTAAAACAGACCAATTAAATCACCTTTGGTAGAACCATGTAATCCATGTGGGAGGCTGTTAGCTTCCTGAGAAGCCCAGACTACATTGCAAGCATTTACATGACTGTTCACGTTACCTGGTAGCCATCAAGTTGCTTCACCTCACCTGGCCCCAGATTATCCAGTCTCACAATGCATCAAATGATATTAATCTGCTTTACTGGGGAATGAAGAAGAATTATATGATTCTGGATACTTGATGAAACATTATTCTCCAGATGCAAAGACTGACTATAGCACTGATTTTTCCCAGCCTCCTTCTTCCCCTGTGGTTGGAAAACTGCAGGTCAGATATTGCTCTCAGCTACACCCAGGCAATTCCAACCAATTTCAGGCGCAGGCAGGACAAAAGTCTGCATATGCAGGGCTCATTCTAACATCACCACAATTTGTATATGTATGTTCATGGAGGGCACAGGGGTGGCACACAGCAGCCACTCTGGCAGCAATAGTACCTACCCAGCAGGGTGCAAGAGGGAGAAATGAAGAATCATTTTCCCAGTGGAAACTACAGTGAGAATTTTAAGCAGGGAGAATGTAATTACCTGAAATGGAATCGTACATTATACCCATCACACCATTCCACATAAAAATTTAAAGCATGATTTGCAACTGAGGAAGCTGAGGTGAATTTCTGAGTTTCATTAATTTGGTTCCTCCTTTTTAGCACAGTGCTGCTGATGAGAGGCAGATTCACCTGCATGGAGAGACAGTGCCACTTTCTCTGTTCTCTTATCTGGAGGAAGAATTTGGGAGTTGTGTTGTGCCTTTGTCTGAAAGGATCTCAGCTACAGATCTTCCATCATAGTCTTTGTACTGCTTTCACCCCACACAGCAATTTTATCTATACCTTAATGGATGCATACATGTAACTAAACCACAGTTCCTAGCTCTACATGGCACTGGATACCTCAAAATCCCTAAGGCTCTTATCCTTTCAGTTAATCCCTCCTGAGGCACAGTGACAAGTTTAAAGCCAAGAACTGAGGCTCAGAAAAACTCAGAGTAGAATTCATCTCACCTAACTTGAGAAGTCAGAAATGTAGGTGTGTGCACCTAAGCTAGGAAACAAGGTTCTTCTGTAAGAGATATTAGACAAAAAGAAGGACTTACAGGGCTGAACTGTTCTCAGTGCCTGGTTTAGGATGGAATTGATCATTCCCTGGAAATGCCTGCTTGCTTTCTTTGTCTATAAGGAAAGATTAGATAAAAGCCCTGTTTTTTATACCTCTGCAGTCTAAAAAGAAATCCATAGTAGAATAGGGAACTGAAAGCACATATCCTAACTCACATACAGATTTCTTGAGTGGAGAGCCAAGACCTTATTCCTGAAATAATTATAACAAAATCTTCAAAAATATAGTCCTGCTAGTAAAATTGGCTTCAGACCTTTACAGATGTTGTGTCCCAGGAGCGAATGGGTAATTCTGTGTCATTTCCCACCACATTTTCAAAGAAACAGTGGGACTTACAGTGTGCCTCTGCGGCAGAGGAACATTGCCTCTGAAGCTTCAGTCAACAAAGTTTGCATATTAAAAAGATAAGACTGAATCACAGAGAGCTTACATCTGACTAAACATGGGAATTGAGCAAGATTGATGAGTGCCTACAGACTTTTGTGTCACTCTAGTAGTGCCCTCATATGGCAGAGGGAATTATTTTATCTGCAATACATATCTAATTATGAAATAAACAGACACAATAACATAACAATAACCAAAACCTTGGCATTATTTGACTGTGGCACCAATGACTAAAGAAGGAAAACTGCCTACACACATCTTCAGTATTGTCCTTGTTTGAGACAGTTTAAAGGAGAATACTTGGCAACATTTTGGAATACCCACGACAAGCATGGAGAAGGAAAACTTAGGGGGAACAAACCTTCTAATACGCACAAGAAGGTAACTGGGAAGACACCGCCAGGCTCTTTATTGAGGAGTAGGATGGGACAACAAAAAAAAAGAAGATTTTCATAAATAAATCAGGAGATGTTCAAGTCAGATACAACAGAAGACTTTTTCACAATGAGGATAGTCAAGCACTGAAGCAAGGTCCATCTTTGGAATTTTTCAAGACCTGACTAGATAAAGCTCTGATTAAGCTGATGCAAACTCACAGATGACTCCATTTTAAGCAGGAGGTTGGTCTAAAGACCTCCTGAGTTCCAAGTTCCCTTCCAAACCATATTATTCTGTGATAAAAATATTGTTTATGGATTGCTTCCCATCTGCTAACAAAGCATGTAAAGAGTAAATAAATGTAGTTCTTATTGAAACTTCATGTGGAATAGAGATCTACCAGCGTGGCCTTCTCAGTTCTCTGTGTGATGTATGAAAGGACAATGGAGAGTAGAAATTCACGTTATGTTTTGCAGTTTCCAGATCCTTAGGCAGTCCAAAGTTTTTCAACCAGAGTAATGAAGACTAGCTTGAGAAATCTCTGCAGCACATGAGAGACCAAAGAGGTGGCTGCTGTCATGATGAGGGTAATGGCTGTGAGTTTTTGTCCCCAGCGCCTCAAGCTGCAGACAGCACAGTTTATAACAGAGGCATCTGCCCCTAACTTTCCACACAGAAAGCTAGCAGTTTACTGTGAAACAGCTTAGTCACCTTTACAAAGTGCTTTCAATAAAAGCACTTTACTTTCCCCCTACGGAACAATGCCCTATCTTGCAGTAAATACTAAAAGTCCACCAAAACAAAATAGTAATGAATTCCCTGAACATCCAGAATTTTAATTATTTTGGACCTACCCAGATATTGTGGGCTCCAAAAGTCACACAAGGTTTTCTTTGGTGACTTTTCCTCTAGTTCACAATGGTCCCTGAAGGAAAGGAAATAATCTTTAGTTATTCTTATGTGTATCACTTTGCTGTCATGGGAATTTACAGGAATCACTTGGCTGAAACAAGTTATGCCAGCATTTGATAGGGAGCTGGATTCCTCAACCCCAGTGTCACTGAGCCTGAGACCATGGGGTCTTTCACTCTTGCCAAGCCCAAACAAGCACAGACTTATCTTGTACCTGAAAAACAGCTACAAAAAGCTGTGAATCCATTACTCTCTAGAGATGGCTCTGCCTTCCTACTCCTTCCAGTTTCATTAAGCCTCTTTATACTGAGGTTTAAATTACTTGACTGGCCAGCAGGACTTCTGCAGGAAGTACAGAAGGCCCACTCACACTTCTTGGGTTTTTTTTTTTACCTGTTATAATTGGAAAAAAAGAGATCTACATTGTACTCTTTCTCAAGTTGTTCTTCTCTGCTTAAAAGAGGAGGAAAGTTCCTATAGCAGAGAAAACACTGCAAACCCGAAGGACAAGTCATAAAGCCATTGAAATGGAAAATTAGAAAGCAGTATAAACAGCCTCTTTGGAGGAAAATAGGTCTTCCCTGCTATAGTGAGCATGAATAAACAATAAATGATCATGTCAATAAGGAAAACACTTGCTAGGGAAGGTCTTCCCTCTTCAATTACAAAGCTTCCATTCAGAGACAGTGGTGCACAGACAGAGAACTAACCTTGCTAGGCTCTTTGGATGCATTAATCTCCTATGAGATATATTGCTACCTTCTTTCCACCCCCAAAATTATGGGTAAGGTATCTTGTGTAATGATAAATATTTGATCCTGAGAGGTACAATAGTAGGAAATCTGATTTTACTTTTTCAAGACCACATAAAAGAGACTTGGAAGAGCAGGAGCTCTGTCTTGTCAACTTCTGTCTAAGATGCAGGGTGTCAACCAAGTTTGAAAACATGTCAACTCTTCAAACCACATTTCTTAGGAGCACCTGAAGTTCTTAAATTATTCAACTTTGGATAAGTGATCTGCCCATCTTAGAAGAGGTCTGAGAGTTCATACTTAAGCAATGCCCAACTGAACGAGATCAGCACATTAAAAAAATGGTTTAGCCTCTGTCACATTTCTTCATATTCCCAAATGGTACAAACTGGCAGAATTACTCTGGAGTTAGGCTTGTTACACTTGAAATGACTGCAACTTTCAGCTTTTGGGAAAAAAACCTTAATTTTTTTTCTTCCTTGATTTTTGATTGTCAAGAATTAATATTTTTTTCAGAAAAAAATTACACAGAAAAGAAATTATTTCATTGGCTAAAAAGATTGCATTTTGAATTTCCTTTTTCTGACCAAAAAAAAAAGAAAGTGGGAAAACTGAAATGTTTTAAAAGTCAGTGAATACTATCCATACAAGGGAATATTGTGAACAAATATCTCCAAAATAAAACAAAAGCACTAGGACTAAGTTTCACAAAAACCAAGCTAGATGTCAAGAACCTGGAAATTGTCTATTGTAAGGAGAGACTGAGAAGAAAAGAATGAAGAAATAATATTCAAGAAATCCTATGGATGATGATGGAATGAGCCAATAATATAATGCCATATACAATCTAAATTTGTTTATTTTAGAAACTCTTTCAACCCAGCCAAATGCACAGCAGTATGCTCAGCAATGTGGGCCATGCATACACAGCAAAACAAAGAAACAAAAACCTCCCACATCCTGGGAAACATCAGCTCATAAATAAGCCTCTGGACTATGTCGGATAAGAAACTCAGATTGGATCTCCTAAAATGGTTCATGTTGTTGAAGAATTGTGGGTAGTGCTGTTTGACCCCTGTTTATTAAAGGAAAATGATGGAATTTAGAAATTTTAAAAAATTAAATTTTTTTCTTCTCATTCAGACTCATTTCAATCTGCATTTCTGGACAATTAGGCATTCTAGATCTCCTTACTGGGATATAGCATTATGTCATTAATTTTTTAGCTACATCAGTGAGTTTCATTTTTCAAAATGGCCCTGCTTTTAGTGAAGTCTAATGCTGTACTTAGGATTGATTCTATTTAACTTTGTGAAGGAAGTATAAATACTTTTGGCATTCTTCCCCATCAGCTTCTACCATCTCAGTAAATACTGAGAGAATTAGACACAATGCTCTTGTCAAGATTTAAGCTTAATGTGCAACAATTGTAGCTGGTGATTAATACAAGATTGACACTTTCTCTTTATGCCATCTGCAACCTATGCTAGGGTAGACTCCTACTTCCTTTATCTATCCATAAAATATATTCTCTTTTTTTTTTTTCAGTGAAAGAAATCTGGGGTTCATGTATCTGACAGTTCCACTTGAGCAATGATAGATACAACTTACTCAGTCTGAAATATTATCAGCTGAGGGTGAAAAGTGTTAATTAACTATAAATTCTGGGAGAGAAACCCTTTTGGATTCTTTAGAAGCCTTGAGTGGATGGCCACAGGTTAGCGCCCATAAAACAGAGTTCCTCATCACCATCATCACCATCATTGTCTGAATTTCTTCAAAAGGAAGAATAAGTACATAGAATATAAGATATTTCTGAAGATAATAATGAAAAATACAGCTTGTGAGACAGAGCATGAGGTCAGGCTTAAGGCTGTAATGAAAAGAGGCAATTTTCTCTGCTCATTACATGTCTTTCATGAAAGGGGCTTTATTCTCTGTTCCCATTTTTCTATTTATTTTTTCTCTCCACTTAGAATGATTCTTAGTATGGAAAGTGAAAATGCAAAACTTAATAATCCACAGCATTTTCTGGATCAGTGCAACGGCGTTTTCCACTGAATTTTTCCAGGGCTGAAATAGCTTGACTAGTCCCCCAGCTATTAATTTCCCTCCCCCACCCACAGAGCTTTATTGGGGTCTCAGAATTCCACCTATCTCCTTCTACTCTGCTCTTAGAAAGCAAATTTTCCTCAGAGAACTTAACTAGGTTACTGCAATGCCTCATCTGTCTTCTAATCTTTCAGGAGACCAGCTCAGTAGTCAGCAAAAATGAAGTACCATGCAATTAAATAAGGCTGTAACCACTCTATAGCTCAAAGAGATATGGCTATTCTCATGCAATTATATAAACTGGGTTTAATTGAGCCAGACTGATTTATAGTCACAGAAAGAATGGGAAAAAAGGTGTCCAGTTTCCTTTCCACCTCATGAGCACTGTCTGGAGTAGCTGGGATACTTGTCTGACTGAAAAAAGGACATGGGTTTTTATGTAGTTGTAGGTCTGACAAAGCCTATAAACATCCAGAAATCCTGGACTAACAGTGACTGCATACTCAGGTTGATCAGCAAAGTCATCATAACAGATGCACAGCCCCTAAATTCAACAAGAAATCTCATACTTGAAATATACCGTATTTCAATGATACTACCCTCATCCTGATGCATTTTGAAGAACTGAATAACTGATGAGTTGGACATTGCCTTCAGCCACAAAGAATGGTCCTCTGACCTGCCTTAGCAGCCCTAGAATGTAGTTTCACTCACCATGGAGGTAAGAACATAACTTTGGGGTAAATTCTGCAATTTCAGCACTTATTCTTCCACTCTAATTGGGATCAGATGTGAGAGCTTGTTCACACTTGAACACTACTTGGGGAACATACACCCATTCCTAAACACAGCAACTTGGATCATAAATGACATAATAAACTTGACAAAGACAGCCAAATATTGCATTTTTTTACTTTCCAGAAGATGGTGAGAATTTGAAGGCAGAAGAATTACTTCAGTGGTTACATATCATTCCTTAGGTTCTCTGTGTAAGGAGAGAACTGCTTGTTAAATCTGTATATTTATTTATTAATAAAGCAACTTACACGAGCCTGAAATTGCTTCAGAGAAGTAGAGCTTAACAGATACATTATTTTCTTTGATGTAATCAGAATTTTGTTTTACATATTTATCAGAGACATTTTGCTGGAGCTGAAGTTCAGTATCTTTTTCTTCCTTCACTGCAACTCAGTAGATACCACAACAACCTCAACTATAACTGAGACACATCTAGGGCAGCATTTTTCCTGCACTAAAACATACTTATTACTAAATATTCAAAGGTAAGGGACAGAAATCCTGGGTTGAGTGTGTTTTCTCTCATTAAGTGGGTTGGTTGCCTCAGCCTCCACACAATCTGTCCCCTAGAAGGGCCAAGCAGATGAAATTGTGGTTGTCTTGAGGGCTTGGACATAGCTGTCAGAGGGAGAGCTGTGCGGTATCATTGGTGCCTCTCTCATGCTCCAAGGCTTCCAAGTTGGAGTGTTAGTTAAGTGAGATTCAGAACTCAAAGTCCTCTCCCTGCATGAAGTTTGGGGGGAGTGGAGCAATGAGGGAAGGAAGCGCAGGGATGCTAGTAAAACACAAATCCTTGACCCAGCCCAGGCTGTTCTTAGCAAGACAGCTATCAGCAGGTCCAGCTCTCTGGTACAAGGCAGGTTACTGGTCTGAGGTACTGCTGAGAGCTGCTGCTCCTTCCCATTAGTGCATGTAACCCTGTCAGGTCAGCCCCTCAGGGGGAGGCTGTGTGGGTTTGCCGCTGAATCATGAACTGGGTTCAAACCTGCTGCAGGTGGGGCAGTAGGAGGTTGGTCCCTCAAGGCAGGGAGCCATTGGGCTCTGCTGATCACCTTCATATTGTTCACATGGGAAGCATGAAGAACAGAGTTCAAAAGTCTCTAAATTACTTGGCTTGTTGCAAGACATGGCATTTTCACTACTGCAGATGCTTCGACGCCCTCCTTTCACAGCCTGGAATAGCTCCTGCCTTGAGTCCAGCAGAGGCTGACATGAAGATGTCCATAGTACTGATCTCATGATGTACTTTAACTTGAAGGGAAATGGAGATAAGGCAGAAATAAATCTTAATCCATGTTGTGTCTATCTAACTGCAGGTCTTACAGAACATTTACGTGTTGCTGCTTTCTCGGTGTGTGGAACCATGCACATTTACACAGAGGCACAGAAACTCTGTCTGTTTTGAGCACTAGTCCTTAACTAATAGTTTATCACTAGGGAGTTCTCTGTGCAATGAGAACACAGATGAGATGACGCTGGCAGTGACGCTGCTGTCGCTCTATAAATGTATATCTCTGTGACTTAGCTCAGGATGTAGCCCATTGTACTCAAAGACACACAAATAAAGATGCATATGCACAAATTAGTAAGTGATCCAGGCATTCCTTGGGGAATTTAATCTAAGTCTTACACATCATATAACTGAGATGGGAAGCAGATGCGTAATAATAGATCTGTATTGTAATACCATCTGCTCAGACCAAATCCCCATAACAAACTGTGTCTGTCCGCATGTCATGCATTTCTGCAGTTTCAGCCTTTCCGAGGCTCCTTCTCCAGGTTGAAAGAATAAACCCCTGTCATGTACAGCCAAATCAAAGCATTAGGCCATCGGCCATCTGTTGTTTATTTGTGAGGTTATCTTATTTCTGCTGAGCCTCAGCATCCTGGCAGACAGTGTAAACTCAACTTCTCTCTGTTCTCATAGCAAGACATTAAAGATGTCCTGTTACATCAATTCAGCCAAAATATCTAAATGAAGAAGGGAAATCTCAACGGTGCTTTTATAATACAGACTTTTTATTTCAGTCAGACTAAAACAATTGATTATTTTTAAAATATCCTTATTGAGTCATAATGACTGTGAAAGGCATGATCCCCTCAGTTCTCAAAACAGCAGACAGGCTCTTTCATATCCTGCACAAACACACAGTACTTCAAACTGCTTAGAAATGTGTTTTCCTTTCTCCTGCTAATAAGAAAGGTTTAATGACAGAGGGTTTGATCACAGCATTTCACCCTTACCTGTTTGGGAGAGGGTAAGCAGCTGTACAGATCAAGGGGTTGTGGAGGTCTGTAGGTACTCATAATGTACACTGGGGAGCAAATACTCCTGTGAGCTGGTTCTGAACAACACATTGTACCCAACACCCACAACTGGCCAGCTAAGCTTAACCATTAACACCATCCTCTGTACAGTCATGAAGTTGATGGCCCCACATTTGCATTAGAAAATGATGCACTGCAGGTATTCAAGCTGGTCCTTCTGTTAGCTGAAGAAGGTAGGATGCTCCTTGGTTTCTGTGAAATCATTTAATGGCAAGAATCTCCATAGCCCTAGGTTAGTTTGCTGATCAACAACTAGGAAGCAATTGGGATTAATAAGAATCAGGTTTTTATAGGTATCTTCTATATTATCACTGCAGAGATTAAAAATGTTTATAGTAGAAGAGATTCTTTTTTCTTTTTTTTTAATTTCCCACAGATCAAAACAAGTATATGTCTTGTTGTTTCTTTCTACTCATGCACCTAAATAAGCAGTATCACTCTAGCCACTATTAATAAAGCACTAGAAAATTTTCAGTGACAAGAACTCAAGGCGGATGCTAAGGCTTGGCCCTCAAATTGCTACTCCTGAGCATTTCTTTGCTGACACTACTCTTTGTGGAAGGGACTCCTCTGTGCTGTACATAGACCAGTTGCTCCAGTCAGCCCCACAGAATTCAGTGTAATGGAGCTGATTTATAACACTGCCAGACTTAGGCCATCTCCATTTCCTCTGTTTTCACTCCTCCCCTGCCCTCCACCGTTAGCAAGTTCGAAGCATGGGGATGCGGAGAGTGCAAGCATAGGGCCAGGTGTGCTGAGCAGCACTGCTGCAGCCCCAGGGTAAGCAGCTAATGCCAGCAACTCCTGACTGCTTAAACAAGATCATCAGTACCAAAAAGAGTTTTCCCCATCAAACAGCTTCTGCTGCTACAAAATGCTAACTACCCACTAAGAAATCACTTCAACTGCTCTCCCGAGCTCTTAGTGCAAGGTCTAGCTTGTCAGGCACAGACCTGGTCTGCATATCTCCATCAAGCCCTTTGAGGCATGCATCCCTTTCTTGGGTCCACTGCAAAACCATCCCCATCCCTCTCTCTCTGAATCCATTGGAAAAGAAGTGCAAAGCACCATTTTCAAACACTTTTGACAGCATAGTTATTCAGCATGTGTCTGACTGTCTAGGGTGAAGGTTTTCTTGATGATTGGCAGATAATTCACAGACATCTCTGTGGCCCATGGCTGTTGTTCTTAACTGAGGGGAGCCTGTTTTGCAGTGCTAACCTGGTAAACTAACACTTTCCTCATGTTAGCAGAAGAACGGAGCTGTCCTATCAGGAGGACAGGCTGTATGGTCAGTTGTGGTTGTTACGAAAAGCAAAGCTGGAGTTTGGGGATGGGAAAGGAGCTCACATCCATTCTTGACCTGGAGCCTTTAATGGGTTCTAAAGCTAGCAGCTTCCTTAGCAATGTGTGGCTATGAAATGAAAGTCCATGGTTAACCCACAAATCACAACGTGGCAGTCACCATAACCCTGGATCTTGGTTCTTGCTGTTCAGCAGCTCATTGGATTGTCCTCCCTGCCTCTGTTGCAGAGCTGTCATTCCCAGACACTGAAAGTGGATTTGACCATATCATAAATATCCAATAACTACTATCCAAAAAGTAAATTGTTCATCGTTAAAGTTAAGCCCTAGAAAGAACACTACTTTGGGCATTGTAACTAAGAGTAGAAAATCCTCTATGACACAGGAAATTTTTCTCAAAAACCTGCAGAAAAGCTATCTCACCCATTCCCTCTTGCCTTTTACTGCCCTGTATTCTAATAGTGTTGCACAATGAGGATTGGAGGTTTCTGTAACTTTTGCAGCAGGGAACAAGGCAAATCAGGAGCAGTTCTGACACGTTGCCAGGAGTGGCTGCATGGCATGCCCTTTGCTTGGGAGCACAGTGTTTGCATCTCGTGATGTGATAGCAGTGTCAAAATGTTGTGGCACTACAAATTGCTCTGCTCTCCTTACACATATTTTTATTATAGAGATGCCTTCACCTTTGCTGCCTGGTAAAATTGGATAGGAATCCCTCAAGTTGCCGAGAAAATGAAGGAAACAAAAGTAAAAGTGCTTCACTGAGGTTAGAGAAACTACACAAAAATGAGTAAGTGCAAGAAAGCCTGACATGGAGTCAAAAGTCACTTCTGTAGAAGACTGCTGAACATTTAGCAGAGTGACTGTATAGAGAAAGTTGATTGCAGGAGGTAAATCACAGTAAACATAAAACAATATACTCTAAGTCAAGGTTATTTTAATTTTGTGTCCATGTGACCAAAATTTTTTGACTTATTTGTAGTTAGATTTTATCTGAAAAAGGTTAATAATAAATCCAGTAACAAAAGCATCTGTGAAGATTTGGTAGTCAAGCAGCAATAAATAAAACAATTTTTTTAAGACCTAATGTTATTGTTTTGCATCCAAGAACAGAATAGAGTAAATATGGCTTTTGTTGAAACAATAGCAGAAGCAAAGCTATGAAAACAGGAAATCATCTCTAAACTGCATGCCTCTCATTTCAGCTCTTTTGATTATGTGAAGCACAAAGCTTTTCTCATTCACAAATATCACAGCAACTTTATTTTGTAACTGCACTGCTCTTTTTTTTTTTTTTTTGAAGAAAACCATCTGACTTCTAAAGGATGATATGAGACTCAATAATACAGCAGGAATGCACCTATTTTCTTTGCCCATTTACTCGAGTATCTTCTTGTTGAAATTATGCCACTTCCTGATTTTTTTTCTCTAGCAGAAGCAAACCATGTATGTAGTAAATACAAAGAAGATCATTTTTCTGCACATTAAAGCACTAATGTCCTAATTCTGAGTGGGTTTTGTCAGCGACTGAAGCACGGACCCAGACCGACAGGGAACCTGAATCATTTATTCAAAGGAGTGAGTTGGTTTTCTACACTTCTCTAAGGGACAGCATTTCCTTATATGGTGTGACCTAGCCCGTGTTGCCACATCAGCAGCACGCTTTCTCAATGTCCTTCTATGGGATGATCACTCGCTGTTCACCCGTCCGTCAGCTCCCGGCAGGCTCCTCTCCATAGGCGTCTGCCCTGTGACACCTCCTGCCCCCAGGGTCCAGTGGAGGCAAGCCTCTGTGTGCCACCATGTGCTCCTTTGTGCTGCCATGTGCCTCTGCAGGCAGGTTTTACAGCTCACAACCCAATTATACCTTATAATTCCCCATAATTCCCCCTTTTTTGTTTTATACAAATAAGAATTATGACAGTGATTGAACAGATAGAACTTTGAGGAACAATCTGAAGTTGTCTAATTACCATCACTCAAGAGTCTGCAGTGGCTCGGAGGTCCTGTTTCACAGTGAGAATTTGGAAAGTTTCCTAGGCAAGACTTTCAAGTTTACTTTGAAAGAGGGTCCAGCTTTTTTAAGATGAAATTACCAAATCAAAATGACTTGATTATATTTTTAGAGCAGAAACACCTGGGTCTGATGGTATAATCTCCAGTCAGCCAGGGCTAGGGCTTGGCCAGAGCCTTAAGCCTTGACTGAGAGGGTTTCCCTAAAATACTTATACAGTTGCTTAAAAACTTTATTAATATCATTCTGAATGCGATTGAAAAATTAAAAACATATAAACTTCTTTCCAGTCTTTTGCGGGGGGCACGCTCCATTCCTGCACGCCCCCTTTTCTGTTCTAACAATATGTAACACGAACATCTTTCAACTTACTAAATTCAGGAAAATGTGTAACATAACATGCAGTTTTTTACTATGAACAGTAAAATAATACATCTAATACAACAATAAAGGTGCACCAAGTAAAGATAAGCAAGGTAATATCATTAACTGCTTAAATACTTCATTGTTTCACAGAATATATATAAATCTAGGTCTTGGAAAATTACAGTTATATTAACATGAACTCTCTAAGAGGTTTTAAAAGGTAACAAGCTTAATTCTTGCTTAAAAAAATAGCTTACAAATTGTAATTATTATCTATCACAAAAAGCAATTAGAACAATGCAGGGGGGTCACAAGGTGGTGTGGTAAAAAAGCAGTCTTTGAGATTCTATGGACTAGCTGCAGGAATGACATACTTAGCTTGCAGCCATTCTCGCACAAGCTGGTGCAAAATGCTGAATGCTGCAGCCCCACCTCTCCCCACCCCTGAGGAAGGGGCCATGGGTCCACTTAGTCCTTTTTTCTAGCACAGTATCAGCTCCTGAGAGTCTGCAAGGAACGGGAGCCTTGGCTGGAAGAGCATGGCCCCTGCCGGCTCGCACGAGCCCCTGCCATGTGCCTCTGCAGGCAGGTTTTAGAGCTCACAACCCAATTCTATCTTATAATCCCCCATAGGGTCTTAAACCTTTCAACCATGTTGTCTCCTTAGTTATCCATATGCATACTAGACTTTGAGAGTTTTTCTAATTTTTCAGGATCAGGGTACATACCAAGAGTTATAGTAGTACTTGCCTAAATTGGAGTCCAAAGCTTTGATGTTAAAATGCTAGTGAAAATGCTTGAAATTTTCATCATAATTAACTCGCTCTGACGTGAAATGCGAGTTGGTTTTGTAGGCTTAAATTCTCCATGAATTTCAGAAACAGGTTAGCAATAATTTTTATTAAGATGCCAGACCATTCTCCCAGCAGTCAGAGGAGCAATGTGAGATTTGTGACATGTCAACTGAGGTTCTAAGATGGGCTATCATTTGAGTTAAAGATTAAGGCAACTTTCCATTACTGCTGTGACTGTAGATGAAAAAGATGAGATAGACCATCTGGTAAGAGAACATTTTAGAATGGAAGGAACTTGGGAAAGAAAAAACAGGTGGTGAACCTGCATGGTCATCTTGTGTAACAGACTCCCATTCTCTTTTTAAAACCTTCAAAGAGCTGTCAATCACCTGTACCACAGATATTTTTAGAAGAATTTATGAGTGCAGTTGAAACACCTTGCCATTCATCAAGAAAAAAACACTGCTGACCATAGACTCTCATTTGAGTTAATAATAACGCTAATAAGTCTGAACAGCTTCTTTCATTCTCCAGCCCTTTGATCTTATCAAATGCATAAACCCTGTAAACTGCTTCAGCCTCCTGGGAGTAAATGAATGAAAAGCCATTTTCTGCTGTAAATTGTACCACAGATGCAGCCCCAGGTCTTCAGTAACAAAGCCGAAAGACTGGAGCTAAGTGAACCATTCTGCCATCCTTCAGTTAAACACAAGCTCCAGTAATTGTTATGGCAGACAGCTACTAGGGAGAGAGTGTCTTGGCAGAGATTACTGGTAAAGGCAAGTTTTATCAAAACAGATGTCAAGTGTATTTGTAAGGCACCGGTTCCCAGGTGTGCTACTCATCTTTTGAAAGGATATCTGAGTAAAAGTGCAGGAAGAGAATCCCAGTTCAATAGGAGAGACTGGCTAACTTTGATAACTTTGAAGCAGGAATGGGGAAAACAGGAAGTTTCCACAGTGCAGACAGACACATAAGCCTCAAAACCTCAGAAAGGCACTACATGCTTTTGGGGATTGATTTCCTTTCTTCTGATTGCAAGGATGTGGTTTTTTTCCTAAAAGTCAAACGTTGTCTCAAATAATAGCTTTCTTGGGCTCTTTGTCATTTAGAATTGTATAAAAATAAATGGAATGTGTCTCCAAAATTTTTACACTATGGAATATGCAAAGCAAATTTTTTTTTCTGGACAAAAAATCTAATCATTATGTAGCTATGTAACAATCTTGCCCATAGTCTAACCATCCACATACCATAATTCCCATTGGGAATGGGATAAACCAGAAAACAAAAATCAAAAAACCTAGGTGCATTATTCATTCACAAATACTGCAAATTAGGTCTGTTGTTTGCAGCAACTTGTTAATCATTCACATAGTTTTTTCACTCCTAATGAAAGTTTCCCCAATGTTAACAGCAGCTAAGTATTTGTTAAGGCTAACCTCTCACTATTCCTCTCACTATTCAGTGATCAAAAGAGGAAATCAGGTGACCATTTGCACAAATAAACCTTTGCAAATACCTAGAGGAACCTCAGACAAAAGAGAAGATGAAAGTTGTTACTTGATATTTTTTCAAGGAACACTTCTGGGGAGCAGACATCTCAAATACTGTCAGGATTTTATGATGAACATGCCAATGACGAAGTTTGGCTGTGAATAAGGACACAGAAAGAGGCACTCTCTCTGCCATGTTAAAACACAAAATTCTGCTGTCCTTATGCAACCCACTTCATAGGGCTAAATGTAACTGAATTAATTTTTAAAAGCCTAGATTTATAGCAAATATGGCTCAGAATATATATATAAACAAACTGGTCAATGATAATATTATTTTGGGGAAATCTTCCATATCTTACTAACAGATTGTGAATAACCTAAAATAATCTAGCTTTGCACCTCTATCTTCTACACAGTTCTATGTTATAACATTAAAAGTGCAGATCTATACTGCTCTTTTGCAATTCTGTGCAGCAGAGAAGGATGCTATGCTCTATATAAGTTATTTATATTGAGCCAATAAAGCTGATTTCATATTCTGGGCTCAATCAAAATATCAAAATATCCCTTAACAAAATACTGCTGGGACATTTGCATTTTCTGATACGAAAACTTATAAAGACAAATCAGTGGTCAGAGCGAAAATAACATCCTCACTGATTTCCCTCAGTTTGGTATCACATCTCTTAACAGTCAGATAGAAACCTTCATGGATTTCTTAGTGCCACAAAGCCCATTAGGTATAAACAAAATATACATACTTATCTGTCCATAATCATGTTCAGAGATGTCTCTTTATGCATGGCAAAATCACTAGTGAAAGAAATGATACGTGATTGGCTTTTAAAGTCCATACCTGTCTGTTTAACAGCAAGGTGTCATCATGTTTCAGAGCTCAGAATAGAAAGCATTTATTCAATCATGAGAACAAAATGTGAGCAAGTGAGGAAGGAGAAAGGAAGAAATTAATCTAATTAATTAATAAAAAAGGTAGCATTTGATATAGAGAAAAACCTAGTAGATACAGTCCTGTCCAGTGGTTGTTGTCTATGAGTTTGTTGTTTTTTTCCACCAAAGAACAAGAGCAACAGGGGTCAAGAGGGCTTTGGAAAGGGGCTTCTTCTACATGAGCAAAGCATTGGAAACACAAAAACTCCCTCACAGATTCCTCCTCAACACAGTTCCTCCTCTCATCCCATCTTTTCACTCTGTTTGCCTTCCTCAGCCTTCTTTTTGAGCTCTGAGCACGTTTCCCAGCCTGTTTCTGTCAATCACCATTGTCAGAACAGCAGCTGCACGGAAGTGTCCACAGAATTATTTTACACTGAAAAACCACCAGCTTAATGTATCTGAAATCTGCAGGAATGTTATTGGCAAGGAAATGCTGCCCAACTGCCTGCCTGCCTGCCTGCTATCCCATCTCCTAAGGCAGGTGGTTTGGTGGGACACTGATGAGCTTGCTACCTGGCTGCTGGTACAGTGAGAGCCAGCAGACCCAGAAGTCTTCCCCTCAGTTGAAATGAAAGTCATTTTAGGTTGGGTTTAATATTTGGGATATTTATATTTTGGCATGGTATTTGACCTGCAAGTATGACTGTCTTCTAGTTCTTTTTCTGGTTAAGGAAATGATGAAGAATGTGTGACTAAAAGGAGGGAATAGAGCACGTTACAATGTTGGGACACCTACCAACTGAACCTACTCTGTGAGCTAATGGCACTGCTCAAGAGATGCTTTCCCCAAGCAACACACCCTATTGGAAGTTCTCCCTCTGACTACAGACCTGTGATCCACCTTACTAGATCCACTTTACCCTGTGAAACTGGAGTGTCCCATGGGAAACATTAGTAGAGAAGGAGAACGAAACAGGAAACATCTCTCTGCCTGGAGAGTTTAACTGCAATCAGATTCAGTGACTCTACTGAGGAGCAGAACCGATGAAGGGAAGAGCTAATGAGCACATACGGCTTTAGTTACAGGTTAAATGGAGCATAACCTTTCCTGAATTATTTCTGGCTGCAGACTCCTGACAGCAAAATACTTTTCCTGGAGCAACTCCTTATATGTCTTTTACATTAGGAAAAAACCCCAAACCTACAAACTAGGAGTGGATAAATATCTCACACTTGGCATCTTTAGCCATGCTATCAAAGCATTCAAAAATCATGTAACAGAAAACCTCAGCTGCCCACCTCAGATCTCACTTCATGTCTTAGTGACACATTATTGGAACAGAGTGTTCCTCCTTCAGTGTTTTGTCATTAGAAAAATGTAAGTGTCCTGGGCAATTTTAAGTCTTCCATCCCAGACAGTTTCAGGGGAAATACCAAGCCTTTCAAACAACACTGATGAGGTTGAACATGAGCCCAAAGCTCTAATTCTTGTTTACATACTGAAACAGATCAACTCAACTCAAAAGTACAATATGTGGTTTGAGAAACAGTGCTCAAGACTGACCTTTGGCACATAAAGGTGTAAGCCTAGGAGAAAAAAACATCAGTCTTTGAAAAACAACAAGGATTAATATTTTGCATTCTGAATTAGAAAGAGGTTAATTTAAATTAAGTAAATCCTGATTGGTTTCTAGGATTTTGTTTTTCTTTATTTTTTTTTTAATATTGATAAAAATCGTGAATGGATTTGGCTGGAAGTAAACAGCTGTACAAAAAAGGATTATAAGTTATATCTCATTTCTGAGAAAAGCTGGTTGGCTGGACATTTGGATGCATTTCTTTACTGAGAGGATGGTCAAACACGTGGAACAGGCATCCTAAAAACGTGGTCGATGCCCCAAGCCTGTCAGTGGTTAAGAGGTATTTGAACAATGCCCTTAACAATGTGTTTTAGTTTTTGGTCAGCCCTGAACTGGTCAGGTAGTTGGACCAGAAGATCATTGTAAATCCCTTTTAAATGAAAAAGCCTAGTCTGTTCTAACTTTTCTACTATCAGAGTGCTCACGCATCAACTGCAGTGTCTTTTTCCCACTTCTGATTTCTCTAATGAGCAATGAAATAAAAGACAAAATCATTCTGAACACTTAGCTGAGAAAAAAAAGATGTGATTTAACCTCACAAAATGACACCACATGTGTAACTACTAACCATAAGAGTGCTGATCACTGGCATTAGAATTCATGTTGCTCTTTTCCTAAATAGACATTTACAGGCATTGTGCTAGCAGCTGAAGGGCGATCATTAGCAGCTCCTGAGACATGATTCACAGTCTTTTAAGTTTTCCCTTTTTGCACTTTTTTTTTTCTTGGCAGCTTACTGAGAAACACTGAATGTCAGAGCCAGAAAATGGATATCTGTAAAATGAGAACACAGGTCTTGGTCCACTTTCCCTGGCACAAAGCCCTGCACATAGTCATGGGGCCCTATTACTATTCTTACTGATATCATGCTATACAGCTCAAAATAAAAGAATAATCTCTGCCTTAAATCATTCACAAGTTCTTGGTACTGGTCAATATCAACCCATGGAATTTCCAGCCATCATCAGCAGGTACTGAAAAAACAACCTAATGACATGAATATCTGGAGAAATGAAATACAGTAACTTAGTCTAAAAGGTGAATAAGTGGAAGTCTTTGTACTGCTTTTACTTCCTGCCTGCTTTTGGACAGAAGGCAGCACAAATTCACCCAATCCACCTCTGTTTCTACAAGCACACTCACAGCGCAGCAGAAGCCTGTAGCACTACTAACTTCATTACAGTGGTGCCAATTAAACCCACTTAAGCACTTCTGGAAACAAATATTTCCAGTAAGTTTGCATAAGGGTACCATTTTACTGCTGGCAAAATAGACGTTCAAGCAGAAGAGATTCTTATTAGACAACAGCTTTATTTACAAGAAATGAAAAAGGACAGGGGGACTTTATTCACACAGATGAGACTGAAGGTAAAGAGTAATCCTTTCACCTCCAGATCCCCTTTGAAGGTGCCCCAAGAGAGAAGGGTCACCTTGCTGGTGGATCAGAGTCTGTTTCTACTTCTCAGTTCCCAGGGGTGTGAAAATTTCCTGGGCACTTCCTGTTGCTTTAGCAATCTTGAGTGTAAGAACATTACAGGTCAATGCTGAGAAATGCCTGAGATCAGGAGAGAGCTGCTACTCAGATGGACATCTTCACCTCTGCTGGCTTTCTTGATGAATTCTCCTCAAAATGCTCAAGTTCAACAATTTCCTTCTCCTTCTGGATTTTACCAAAAGTCCAACAATCAAATGTGAGAGACACACTGAAACCACTTATTGAAAAGAAATAAAATAAACAAACAATTTTGCAGAATTTCTATCTATTTTCTCCTCCATTGGTACTCCATCTAGTGCTTGGTGTAGTTGCTCTGAGTATCAATGTCAAGATACCTTTGATGCGGTTGAGAGCTGAAATAAACTTATCTGAACTCCCTTTGCCCCTTTGAATTAGAAAAATTGGACAATTCCTGTCTACATAACACTGGAGTAATTTTTTGACACCCACATTTATCACTGATGTTAAAAACTGAGAAAGATGATGGGCAGAGATAAACAAATACTTTTTCATTAAAACACTGGAGTTATAGATTAATTTCAGGGTCTGATTTTTTTAGATGCTTTAGGAAGGTCAAGCCAGAAAGTTTTCACACTGTGAGACAATCAGAAAACATGATACCATCCCAGTTACAGCACCAGACTTTTTGACATAGATAAAAAGCTTCCACAAGCCTTTCAGAAGGCATTACCACTAAAAACACTATTTAGCTGGTCAGGGAAATTCCTGTTCCTAAAGTTTTGTGACCTGCCAGGACTTTGCAGTTAATCATTTATTTTTTGGAAACTTTCATGACCTAAAAGTGGATAAGTTCATAGGAAAGTTTAGCAAGGGACAGCTGCAATCATAAAACCACTAATGTACACTAAGGTCTCATTCAAAAGTTATTACTCTGCGTTATTAATTATATAGTAACTTCTAAAACAATGTCTTAGTGAGAGAAAACATAAGAGTATGTCAACTGCAGACATGTCTAGGTAGAAGGATGTGGGGGAAGCAGGATGATGGACCAGATGGTGGAGCACCTTCTTGGTGTAAGGATTGCCACTTGAGACACATGGGCATTGACTGTGCAAAACTTGGGTAATGCAGCATAAATTTTAGAATTTAGGAAACTTCTGAAGAAGTCTAGGACTATTAAGTTTCCAAAATAGAGCACTCCAGAACATAAAAAGAAAGGAAAAAAAAAACCCAAACCAAACCAAACAAAATCCCACCTCTATCTCAGCCAAAACCAGGACACCAAATAAGTAAAGGTGTAAAAGGTAGGATTTTTTTCCCCCTCAGAACTTTGCCAGCTCTCCTATCAAATCAGGAAAATGTCTCAAAGATTCGAATAATCAGAGTAGGTCCTTATTTATTCAAAAAGATGGCACCACCTGACACTTCTGATACCATTTGCAGTGTAGTTCTCTACATGACACACCTGTCAATTTGATTTCTCCAGTTAAGGCATGGGAGGAATTCCTTAGAAGCATCTGACCTTTCTGATATTTCTCTAAATTGAAAATCAAAATGCTTTGAGATTCACAAGCTGCTCACCCTAATCAGTTTTTCCTCTGCCAAGCCACATGAAACAGCCCCTGATCCAGAAGGAGAGAGCACACAGACACACCACAGTGCTCCTATGATTTGAACAAATTCTCCTCTCTAGTTTGGACACTGAGATGCTTTTTCCACTGCTATGTATAGAAGTGAAAACTGGTTTAAATAGCTTTTTAGGAGCTAGAGTCAGGATTCCTGGCTTCTTTCCTTGAATTGAGGGCCACATGACCTACAACAAAACGCAAGCATCATTTTTCACTAAGATTTTGGTTGGATTCAGATGCTGATCTTGACCCATACTGAAGTGTTTAAGTTCTCAAAAATGCTGAGGTTTTTCAACTCACTGAAATCAGTGACCAGTATCCTGATATTTGTAACTCAAAAACACAGATCCTTTCTATCTCACCTGAACTTCACAAAAATAATGATACTGAAATTCCTTCCATTTAAGAAATATATATACCTATGCCTTTATGGTATTACATCTTTTTTGCCTGATGAGCAAAAATCAGTAAATTCTCCTTTCTCCACTCAAAATATGTTGTGAACTGACTCAAATATTCCAGAATTGGTGCACAGATGGAAGAAGCTAGAGGACATGCAAGGCTTCTTCACTGATTTTCTTGTTTTCCAAGAGCCAAGCGTCCACCACAGCCCTGCTTCTGGCACCACGCAGTTCCTGCTGTCTGGATCCAGTCAGAAGCTGCTGAAAGTGCCTCTGCAAAGTGAGAAAACTGTTTTTATACTGACACTGGATTAGTCCGAGACAAACCGCTGAGGACAGTGCAGCAGCGGGATAAAGCTCTTACGCCTACAACTGTGGATTAGGTCTGGTAGGATAGTGCAAACCAGGGAAAGGAAAGGGACATGCATCAGAAAATGTGAGCATAAATCCCCATGCTTCGTGGAGAGCACTCTGCCACCCCCGCAGCCAAATGCAAGCATAGGTGACACTGCAGATGCTGCCTGAGTGAGGGAACTGGCTGGATGAACAGTTGCTTTGTGTGTGGGTGTAGTAGTAAAACCAGCAACAATAAGGCATTTTCAAAAATCACAATCTGTAACTGAGGGAAAAAACCATCTAGTGGGTGATCCCATCCGAACTTCACTGGTGGCATAACTTTATCCATGGTACATATGGAAAGGTACCACTGCTACACTGGCTGGCCTGACAGAATCCTTTCCCCACTCCTGAACACAAGTACAGATACAGATTTTTAGCCTGAATGGCTAGAGACTGAATGCCAGCTGTTGTGAGTCCCTGTTGCCATTCTTTTTGTTCTTAGAGACAACTCAGTTTATTTACCTGTGAGTAACGCAATCATTCCAAGCCCACACTGGCAAATCCTTACTATCCTATCTGTAGCTTACAGAAGGCTCTGATCCACAAGGTCAATGCATAGATTTATAAGATTATGGTGATCTAGTTTGATCTGCTTTATCAATTGACTCTATAGGTCTGAATTTATCTACTTCAGCTCAGGAAACCATGGGTCACACTGTGTATGCATGTGTGAAGACACAAGCATGTGAAAGCATACACAGAGACCTGCTGTGATGCTGCATAGTGCTAGGATGTGAAATATCCCTGAAAAAAGAATGGAACCAGAGAGAAGATGAAGAGGAAATGAATAGGCAAAACATCTGTGTTCTGATGGCACAACAATAGCTACCTTAAGACGGGACCCTATTAGTCTGGTAAGAGTTAGGGCTCTTCAGCCATGTAGCACCTCCTGATAGCATTCACCTTCTCTCAGTGCTATAACATCAGGGTTTCAGTCATAAACTATTTTCTACATTAACATGCCTGTGTCTTTGACTTGTTTCCAATCTTTTACTCTCGTTTTTTTCAATCAGTTCCTCCAATGCACCTTCAGAGGTACAAAGAAACAAAGAAAATAAAAAACTATCTGTGGGAATTGTATTAATATTTTCATGTTTGGATCCCATCTGCTGTGCACAATTAGAACAGAAGTAGTTGTTGTATTTGCTCACATGTGTATGGAAAACTGATGTATGCATTCCATCATATGCAGAGGTTGAAGTGAATATCATAACAGAGGGCCAGGGGATTTTAATGTCAACTGGGAGCTTCTTAGGGCATATTTGTGACTGGTATCTCAGCATACATGAGGAGAAATTAAAACCTGGTCTGTCAGAAGAAGGTGAGAATTCCCAAAACAAAGGCATCCAGACCTCTAATCAGGTTCAAGATTCTTGGTCCACAGGCCAATATACATTTGGTCAACACTTGGCATGTTTCAGAAATTGGCATATAGTATGGTGTTTGAGGAGGGGGGAGCTTTGGGGAGTAAAGTTGTTTATTGATGAAATTTCTTATGGAATTTGTCATGTTGTTTTGTTTGCTTTTTGATGATTTGGGGTTTGGTTTTGTTTTATTTGTGTGTTCTTGCTATTTCTTCTGCTCTGTCCCCCCCAAAACACCCCAGCTAGGTATGTCTTGCAAGCACTCTGAGGCTGGTTCTGTATACAGTGGTCTCTCATTTCCAGACCTTCCTTTGCCACAGAGCAGGAAGAACAGGTGTCTATATTTTCAGAGGGTGTTATTTCTGAAAACATCCATGACTGGCTTGCCTTCTTGCTCATCCAGATGTTTCTCTCTCACCTGCTATTAAGGGGTATATTAGTGTTAGGCAATGATTTCAGACTATATCCCCTTTGAAGAGATTTTAAGTACCAGCACTCCTTATATGGATCCTTTTATCATTGCAGAGAGCTGTGAAAATTTAGAGCTTTAGCTTTTGGGATGGTATCAATTCTTCTGTCCAACCTGGTTGACCCAGTCAACATAGTGAGGAATGTCACCTTTCAGTTCCTGTTCCCTGATAACAGAGAGCCACCACTGCCTAAATACTTTCAGGGTGTATTTCATCCATATTTCCAGCTGGAGATCTTAGATCCTGCAAGGGGCATGATACTAGCTTTAATGAGAGATTGACCTGATCTAATCTATTATATAATTTTAAAAAATCTATCTTCCTCATCATATTAGATGTCTTAATATAAATATAATTAATAAAAATAATTATATAATTTATCTTTACTATATAACATGAAGTACAGAATAATTTAAAATATAAAAATTCCATATAGTTAGATACAATTAAATATAATATACTGATGTATAGTATGTAAATGATTATGTAAATTATATTAGTATTTAAATATTAATAATTTTCTGCCATCTATGCAGCCATTTGTTCCAAATTATTTAACTTAGTTATCTGCTTTGAATGACAAGGCCCAATCCAGAATCACTCTTCTGGACACAAATCTTTATTTGTGCCTGAGTTTTCATTGAGTTTTTGTTTTCTTTTTGTGTTACTTCATAATTATAACTGCTTCATAATTGGTACTAGTTATAATTGCTTTAAAATTCTGTGTTCCTTAATTTTCTGATGAATTTGCAGAATATCCACCATTCATGCCAATTGTAAAAGCTGCATATTAGTGTTGTCACAGGGAAATAAAACCAGATTCTCTCAGAGAAAAATCGTGTCCACAGCTTATGTACCAGTCTACCCAAAACACAGCTGCATTGTATAAACAGCAATCCATTCACACCCCTGGGAAAATCAGATCACAAATAAAACTACCACAACAGACCAAAATCTACATCTGAATGACATACATCCCAGTGAAACAAACAATAACAATCATCATCACCATTATTATTAATAGGCATTGCCTGGCAAATTCTTTGCAAACTGAGTCGAATGTTTCTCTGTTAGCTCACTCCTTCTGCAAATGATCCTGACAAAATCCCCTTGACAATCCTAATGTGCATAAGACATTGATGGAAAATACTGAGTTATGAGCTCTTACATGCTGAACCAGCTGTCTGGAAAATGTATCTTGGGGACAGTAACAATTTGAAATGCACTGTGAGATCCTTTATCATAAATTGCCTGCCTGCAGAATCATTCTGCATGTCAAAGAAGGACATAAAAGTGAAGTACAGGAATGGACAACAGAATGGCCAGTAGCTGAGCCAAAGAAAGAAGACCAATTTCTTTAGCCTGACCATAGGGATCAGTGGGAAAAAATGGCAAGCTAGCTCCTTGTACCCCAGATATTCTTCTGATCATGGGTAATGGAGGTGAATGCTTTTATTTTGGAACAGTAAACTTTTTCTTCACAAGGATGTGGAAAAGTCTAATATTCAGATGGGATCACTACGGGTAAAAACAGGGCAGATCCATGTATTGAATTTGGACCAAGTACAAACCAGGAACACAGAGAAGGCAAAATCCACAGCAAACCACCATATTTGGCACAAAGCATGGTTAGTAGGCAGGGTCTGGAAGCAGGGATGGAAAATCCAGTTCAAAAATTAAGATGGAAAGAGGGTGAAAAAGCAAGAAGTATGGGAATCCCCGTAAAAGTGAGGAAAATAAATTTTGAAGAGCTGGAGCAAGGCCAGTGTATGATTTCAAAAACAACTGAGCAGGGATTTGGCAATAAGGACCAGGAGTAAAGTTGTGCAGGACAGGGTGGACACAGGGCAGCCATAAATACGCATAATATGTCTATACTGTAAAAACTGTGCAATGATAAAGCACTCAGAGAGGGAGTCGGGGCTAGAATGTAGCAAATAAGATCTGTGTCAGAGGCTGTACAACAAAAGACATAATGTGAGGTTCCCTTCCCTTCTGCTCAGACCCAGAGGCCAGCCCTGCCACAGGACTAATTGGAGGCACAGCCTCCTGGGAGACTGACTGCAGTCAAGGCATTCACAAACACTTGATTGCCAAGGTAGAGCTGTATTAAAATGAAGGCAATCAAATCGTGACTTTCCAAATTATTAAGCCTGGTAATACCATGGTGGTACTTCATCATGCAAACAAAAAACCAAGGTTTGGATAATCAGTGTTCAGCCCATCTGTAATTTGATGAGATTGTGAGTAGGAATGCCTCTAAAAGGCTTGGGTGTTCTATTCATGAAAGCAAGCAAACTTCAGGTATTTTTCTCCCAAAATCTTCAAAATACAAAATGCAAATCAGAATCCTGCAAGACCAGAAAAGGCTTCTTAATATTTTTTAACTTTTTGTGTTTTTACCCAGGTTGTGAAAATTGCAAAGTCTTTTGTTTCTCCTAATATGGCATCAGACACGCAAATAAAAGGACGGAGACTTAAAAAAAAAAACAAACCATATCAAGTAAACATGTCAATAAAATGCCTGAGTCCAGATTTAAATTACCTAGAAGTTCATGAGTGCTTCAGTTTGGGTCCCTTGTTTATACAACTCTAACTTTCAGAGGAATTGCTTGGCAGGGATCTAACTCAAGTAACTCTAATTTGAATTAATCTAGTGCCCAATATGTTTTGGATGCTTTGAACATTACCTTTCAACATTTATACTACTGTAAACTTATATCAAGGCAGAAGACAGGAGACAGTACACTTGTTCCCAAAAACTAAAAAAAAAAAAAACATTGCAAAAGAGTCTAAAACTGCTCTGGTGGGGCATGAAATCTGAACTTGTACTTGAGGCCAGAGAAATAAAGCCTTTCCTCTGCTACTTCTTCTGTCACCCGCTTGCAGCACAATTGTTTTTGTCACTGAATCATGTGAAACCTCAGACTGAAGGGAAGTGGAAAATTAATGGATCAGACAATCATGTGGATTTATCCTTTGTAATTTCAAGTAATGTTAACATGTTTTGCTTTTAAAACAGATGCTTCAGAAGCCTCTTGCAAAGGCTTTCTGCAGTTCACTCTTTACATGTTCATGCTGGATAGTGGAAAACATTGGAAAGAAGGGGCATAGATAGACTGTGAGTGGTAAGAGGGGAATGGTCTCAATCACTGCTCATGACACACTGCAATGATGATTGTAATCCCATTATTCTTGACCAAAGGGTATCAGGTTCATTGGTGCCTTTTCTCCTACAATCCATTTCTTCTGAAGAAGAAAGGGAAATAGGGTCTTCAATCAAGGAGAATGTGTTTGGGGGATTTTTTTTCTTCTCCCAAAGTATCCTTTCCATGTGAATTTTTTTTTTATTGAGAACAAGAACCCTTTTTTGTTTTTTTAAAGTTATGAATAGCAAATAGCTTTCCTCTCTCATTTTTCACCTGTAAGTACTTCTATGTCTTTTCAGGTAATAGAAGTCCTCCCTTATGAGCTGCATTCACCACCTGGCTCCTCTGCCCTTTGCCAAGGACATCAGTGATGAACTATAACATGCCTGCAAGACAAGGACTTGAAGCTGGAAGGTGAGTTTCACAGAGGGTGTTCAGAGCACACAGCAGATTGGCAACATAAACAATCTAAGCATCTCTGAAGAGACAAAGAGGAAGAATTCAAAAACTAAATGTCTGCGTTTCAGATAAAGGTTTTTGAGCTCAAAAGGATTTTATACTTTCCAAAAAGAGAAAACTCTGACTTTTTTTTTCCGACAAGATCTCACAATTACCTTCTGCTCGCTCTGGGAAAACTTAGGCAAGTACAATGCTATGCCTACTGGCACATTACCCTGATTCGCTCTCAGGGTAGAAAGGGAGCTGGTGACCCTGACTGCCAGTGAAGTACTACAATAAAAGCCCTAGTGCAGATATAGTCGGAAAAACATAAGGTGATTTATAGGTGTGTAAATTATTTCTCCTGCTGAAATGGAATAATGCATACTGATATGACCACTTTTGTTCTAGCAATAACTGTATTCACACTACAGGGGTTTTGCTAATTTAATGATCTCAGCATAGTTAAAAAGCAACACTTCCCCCTGTCAACAAGACAAAGTCCACATATATAAGGTAACATTTTCTACAGAAAATGGGAGAAAAAAAGAAAATATGTGCAATTTTTTCTTGCGAAAAACTCAGTAATTAATATAGGTAGTTCACTCAGTCTTTCTCCTCCTTTTCCCCAATGACTTAATTCCTGGACTGCAAGTTCAAATAACATCAGACTAAACTTTTATTGCCAATGCTGAAGCTAAATCTAATACTACGAAATTTACCTAGACTGCGGGTGCAGTTTTAAACGAAGTAATTGTTAATTAACATATGCACTTGAAGTGTGCTTGAAATCCCATTCTTTTTGGCTATCACTCAAAAATTGAGATAGTTTGGCACAAATTTATACACATATGACAGATTAATTTTGCAAGTAGCATCATGACAATGGAGTTGTACAGTGCACAATGTATTGGTCACCTCTACACAAGGAGAGATAACAAATTGGATCATCTTCAAAGCAAGGATTTGTCTCTGTTGACAACACTTCTTTACCAAGGTGTAATTTTCCATGTGCCAGGGTATTCGTGTGAACATTTTTCATGATATCTATTACATCACAGATTGATACTGCATTTGAGAATGAGGGTTTTCCAGGACTTGTGAATACCATGCTTCCATCAAGGGCAGGATGACACGTCACAAGACAGCTTGGACTTTTACAACAGATGGGCCTGAGCAGACTGCAAATTCTGTAGGTTAGCAAGACTCATAAAGACTGCAGAGTACAAGGACTATGTTGGGTCATAACCCCTTTTTATACATTTTCCAGATTTATTATAACCCTGCTGTAAACATATCTCAAACCTTCTAGCAAATCTCCACTCTGCCTTAGGCTGAAGACATTCTACAGCCTCTGACCTGTAGGAAGTCATGCTTGATAAAACCACCCAGAGTTGGTTTAGGGGGATTTGTTTGGTTGGCTGTTACCTTCAGTAAATTTGATAAGCTTCCACAAGTTTAGTGAGATGGAACCATTTCTGTGGTAGCCTGTTAACCCCCTGATTCTGTGATGTTCCCCCTATTCCCTCCCCAGCCTTGGCCACTCCCTTGGTTTCTCCCTATTTGCTCCTGCACCCCAACCCCGCCCAGGGACCGCCTTTGGGCTCCTGACAAAACCACCCCACACCCAGACCACGAGTTCTCTCTACCGCCGAACATCGCGGGGACAGGATGTGATTAAAGCCATCTCAAACCCTCATGAGATCCTTCTCTACCTTCTTTACCACCACTGTGTTGTAACGCTGCTGGCTGCCGGGGCCAGATTGCGGGGCTGTCCCAAATGGACTCCGGGATGCGACTGGTCACATGGCCCTAGGTAACACCCGCTGTGCTCACAGGGAGCTGCAGCCTGCTAGGCAGAGTCCAGCGGTTACAACACATTTCCTTTTTGGCATAACGTTCACCATACCTTTTCCTTTCTTCCTCTTTAACCCAGTATGAACTGATGGGAAGAAAGGTCAAGGCAAGCTGAAATATTTCAGCATTATTGCAAAAGGCCCAAAATAGAGCAGGCATATGTAAGCTCCTGAGCAGTCCAGGGTTCAGCGACAGAGAATCATTCCCCACAATATATATATTTTCATGTTTACCAAGCTTTCACATGATAAAGTCTTTCTCTCATTTGCATCAGGATGACACTGAACTGGTAGGATCTGGTGTTGTGAAATACTAAGGACACACTGATTTGCCATGGAACTTCGACATATCTGGCAAAGTCTGAGTGCTGAATGACAGCTACTGTGTGGAGGTACAGCACTATTGGCAGCATAATGTTTTAGAGGCAACAGTAATTCAAAATTCACAGTGTCTGCTCTTGTGGAACGTACTAGTCCCAAGGTACTACTGTATAACCATGGTGCCTTGGCCAACAGCCCCCTTGCCAATAAAACAGCTTTTATACATCCTCTGTATATATGCATGAACCACTGTAGAGTACATCAGAGCACTTACTTTTGCCTGCACAGTCCCTGCAGGATTCTGCTTTCTCCTACCCTGCTTCAAAGCAAAAGCAGTCTCAGAGAAGATGATAGAGACACACTAGAGAAAATCTTGGCATATGCTGCAAAAAGGTGAGCCTTCATCCTGTCCTTCCCTGGGATGGAACATGCTGATTTGAAAAGGGCTTTGGGGAATCCTTTCTGAAAGAAGATTGTGGGGTAAAAACCTAATCTATTTCCTTCTATAATTTAGTTATTAAATTCTCTTCTTTTAAATGCCAAGGACTTTCTTCTTGAAACACATACTCCTGCACAGTAACTTAAATATGGTAAAAAAAAATGTAGGACTTAAGAAAGCTGTAACAATTTAGGCTCAAACAGTTCAGGTTCAAAACCTTAGGTGTTGTATGAAGGACAAAACAGCTTTTGTGGTGCTTGTTGACTCCTACAGATGAAAAACTAGTCCTACCAGTTTCAAACTTCTCCTTTCACCAGCATTTGTTGCCCTCACGTAAGACTTCTCATCTAGATTTTTAATTCAGAGTTCAACACAGTGCCATATTCAATTGGCCTGTTTACTGCAGTGCTAGGAATACTGATTTACCTGGCTTAAGTGCCTTTGGATACTTAGCAGGTCAAGTGCAAACAGTGGACAACCAAGAGGAAAACAAAGCATCTGTCTAAATCAAGGAAGAACCTTCCAGCCGCATGCTGCAGTAAAACCAAATAATTTATAACTCTAATGGCTCCCAGAGCCCTTCTCTCCTTCTGGTGGCCTATATTCACTGGCCTCTTTTATGTAGTTTAGGTTCAAAAACAGTCCACAAAAGCTTGTCTGGGCTGATAAATCTCCTTGAGAGAAACCAAATTTCTTTAACTGACTAATTTAAAATATATTATCAGAGTTATTCACTGCACTAACGCAGGACTGTGAGCTGTGTTTAATGTTATTTTTCTGTATTCTCTGCATCAATCAGCTTTTTGTGTAACTTGGACACAAAGATTTTCCTCCCCACAATTTCATTTGGGGAATACCAAGCATCAAGTTTGTGTCAGCCCTGACTTGTTAAAAGAAGTCCATCACATTGCAGATATGACACACCTGAACTGGAAAAATACTTGGATACTGCTGTCAAGAACAGTGGGTTTTTTCAGCCTGGTTATCATATCACATGAGTGTAAATCTTGGATAATGTTTGGAGAACTCTTTCCAGATAGAGTTATAAACAAACCAAACTCCTAAATTTGAGGCTTGGCAACAGCCAGTCATCCCTCTCCCCTGAAAAACATTAATTCATCATCCCTGCAGACAGTCTACCCATGAAGTGATGTATAATAAATATCATCCATTGCTGTTTCCATCACAGTCATCAAGGTCCCACTCTGCTATACATTGTGCAAAGGATGACACCAGTGGTGCCCCTATTTTCAGGCAAATGTTGATCTACTCACACAGCTAAATCCCCCTAGGAGTCACACTGCTAGCTTAGCAGCCTGCTCATCAAGGCTGTTCACTGAAGTTTGATAAAGACAGACAGCCTGGAGAAATCCAGCATCAAGCCTTTGTACTTAGGTAACCCTACCAAGGCCAGCCCAATCCAATGGGGTTTTTTTATTATTTTTAAGAAATCCTAGGGACCACATTAGTGAGCTGTAATAGGAGTGGAAAACCCTAAGGCAGAGGACCCTCAATATCTGTAATGCCAGCTCTCATGCTCCCTCTCCCTTTGCAGTGTTGCCATGTTCAAAGTTCTTGCCACCAGCGTTTGAGCAGAAGAGACTGCAGCAGGATTTTTAATATGTGCATTAATGCGTTTGTTATAACCACAACACTTGCCCTGGCACTACCAAAGAAATTCTCAAATGATTCAATTTGGACATCTGAAAGAAAGAAAGGCCTTTTTTTTTTTTTAAGCTAAGTAGTTCTCTAAGTAGTATGAATGTACCTGTGGTGGGACAATCCATGTGATAAAAGGTTTAATCACAGAGGCCAGGCATTCACAGTTGGATTTCAATTAAAGTGTGTGTTATTTATACCTTTTAATTCCTTGCCTCCAGCCATATGCACTGACTACTTGATCATTGATGTAATAAAAGAAGATGCACATGAAAAGGGATATGGATGAGAACAAGCTAGTTATTACCCATGGTGTTATTCATTGCTTAGTGTGTCACAAAAGTCTCCATTAACTCAAGGTCACTCTTCCCGCTTCAACCAGTCCCTTCTACCTCACTTCTGTAAGTAACTGACAACTTAATAACACCTCATTTGTAAACACTGACAACCATATGGTGTTAAGACTTCACTAAGCTTGAGAAACATGTGTTTTATGGCTGTTATTACGTGTATGAAGCTGGCGCCTGGGGCTTGCAGCCAGGCACAAAGGCCTGCTTGGTGATGGCAGGAATGAATGTGAGCCACCCGTGGTGAAGGTTTTTGGTCAAAGAGGAATCAGACAAAAAGAAGAATTAGGAGTTCCTGGGAATGCTGGAGAAGCCAAAAGTGAAGTTCACCTGATATTAGGTTATCGCAGCTTAGATCCTTATGCTTGTTATGCTCCTGATCATCATCAATATATCAGCATTTCCTGGCTTCAAAGAAGATTTGAGTAGTTGCAGAATAAAGTAGCATTGATCTTTAGAGGCCAGAAGCTAATTACATTGAGGGTCCGTATTTCCTACTACACTCAGATCCTCATGTCCTCACTCAGACAGAGAATGGGCATCTTACATAGTTTAGGAGAAAGTAAATTAATCTCTGCTCAAAGTGGTGGTGCAATGCTGGGACTATAATTTTAACAAAAGGACTCCTGAATTTTTACTCAACCAAAAACCTCTGAAAGTTGTTGTGGAGTTTTATTTCTAAAGTCTAAAATAAGGGCTTCAGGGGCTTGAATGTCAAAACCACACAAACAGAGAATAATAAATTGAGCTAACAGAAAACCAGAAAATTGTTATCATTCCAAGATGCTTTATTATTTGCTTTTTGGTTTGGTTTTGTTGTTTCTTGGGTTTTTTTCTGAGGTGTGGAGAAAGGGAACAGATTCCTAAGCATTCACTCAAAACTATAAAGGCTGAAATGTATTTTTTTTAGTGGCAAATGAGATTTGTAACATAGTCTATTTTCTCCTGGGGCTGGGAGAAGAATAAGTAGTTTGATATATATTTGTAAGAATGGAATACAGTCCAGAAAGAGTCCAGGTTTTAGATGGAAGCATTCCAGCAAACAGTCTGAACAGACAACAGTAAAAATTAAAAGATGCATATTATGGTGGGGTTCAGCACACCTGCTTTCCAATCGGACTACAACATGTATGTGCAAAGCAGTGTGTGTCAAAAGGGAAAAACAGCAAGAAGGTGACAATACTAAGCTGATAATCACAGTTTTGGAAGTAGCAGTTAAGACACCGTTCTCAAGCTCATCCTTTCTTGACGTAACACGACATGAGAAGTAGTGGGTATGCTCAGGTGAAGAGGTTATCCAGGGAAACACAGCATCTTAAACAGATTCCCTAGTAATCCAGTGATTTTTCAGCTAAACCCGTGTCTATGTAACAGACATGAGCCACTACAGCTCAGAGCCCCAAGGAAGATTTGGGCTCACATGTGTAAGACCAAGTACAAGGTAATAAAGTGTCTGTAGGACTTTCTGCATGGAACTGCAGATAGGCATAAACCATGGTAAGACTTGTGGTCAAACTGATTTTGGAAAAAGATACAAAAGCAAATGCTTTCTTAATCCCAAGCAGGAAAAGAACTTTATACATCCTCTGAATTGAGGGGGGTTTTCATTACAAAAGCCCCTCATTTAAAACCTAAAAGGAAAATATCTGTGGAAAATGAATATTTTCCCTGTTTTGAATTTTGCAAGGAAAGCACCGATCTAACTTGGTATTTGATTTTCAAATTTGACAAACATTTTATCTACATTGAGACTTCCCCTGGAAACCAGTATATTGTGAAAAGTCTTAATGATCAGTCCAGCTATTCCAGTATTTGATATTCGGCTTGAAAGCTGTTTCTCCCAGGAGTTGAAATATATGCTATATATATAATAAATATATAAAATAATATATTATAAAGCTCTTGGACAAGGAGACCATGGTATAGCCCCCAAAGGTTTATTACTGTCTTAGTCTGTCCTGCAAAGTATTATTGAGTATTCCTGAGGAAACATGAGTCTGGTGGCCTCTGACTAGATATTTCTATTCTCTATATTTCACCAATTTCTTGGTGAAATTGCTTCTATTTGCACCTCAGAGAGTGGAATGATCCTTGATCTTGAATGGGTTCATGCATCCCAGGAAGTGAGATAGTGATCCACAGTGCAAATACAACTTGGGATTTTAATTCAAGTCCACTCCCATATGGCAGCAGGACACATATTCCTGTCTGAGAGTTTTCTCAACTGACACTGAAGTTTCAGGTTCTGGTTCTCCTTTTCTTAACACCGCCAGTGCAAGTTAGTGCTAAAAGGCTGTTGCCAAATCAATGTGTGATAGCATTATAGCATTATAAATTCTGATTTGCAGATTGATAAATGATGAGAAGTAGAAGAGTAGAGAAATAAAGCCTGATTCCATAGAGAGAAATGTGCAAATTTTTACTGACTTTTAACCTGAGCATACATATACATATATATATATATGCAATTACTTTTGTTTCTATGCAAAAATATTTAATTGGCTCAGGCATGTTTTCCTTTCTCTAACATACCACAAAAAACATGCAGTGAGAAACCCTCATGAACTTTTGGAGACTTTAGATAATGAGAAATTAAAGAATACATGTTTGTCTTCAGTAAGTTTGATGATACCCCACCCCACAGATAGTTGTCCGTTTCTTAATACTCATTAAAATAAAAATCTATTTTTCATTTTTAAAAATCCAATTTAAGCTTAGAAAACTCAGCTTTTGTTTTTCTAATAGTCAAACTCTCTGTTCTCGATGCCTTTCTTCAAATTCTTCAAATTAGCAATTATGTTCTTTGCCCTTTAATACTATTCACATTTATTTTGTCATAAATCCTTATGGAGGTGTCTTTAGCTAAAAAAATAAGACAGGAACACAAAAAAGATGCAGTCTCTTTTTGCATTTTTTGTTCATATTCATCCCCAAGAAAGTGGGAACCCAGAATTCAACAAAGATTACCCTGAAGCTTGGGGAGTAATAGGACCATCTGCATTCAGAAAAGGAGCTTGGGGCTTTGAATCATCATCCTTTGCTCAATTTGTTTTCCAAAGCAACTCATCACACCTCTCATGGCAAAAGCAGTCCTACAGGAGTCCTCAGTTTCCAGCTCTTGGCTGCCCAAACAATGTTCATGGTGTAACTACAATAGGACTGCAGACTAGTTTTGTTCCCTACATTAACAAGTGTGTGCTGCTTTTACACCTTTCTTTTCATGCAGCTTGCCCTATCCACAATTGCAGTTTTAGCCCCCAGTATACCTCTGTTTTCCACAATCCACCCATGGTCTCAGGTTAGTGTCAAGGTTCTTGACAGAAAATTCTACACAAGATTTGTAACACTTATCGCCTGTAGCAAAGAATCATATTTTGGCTTTTGACAAAGGATGTTCCTTTTACTCAGGATCAACTCCTTTTGACCCCATGACTTATCCTGTGTTAGGACACTAGAATAGATTAGTAAGAATATGTAAGCTCAAGAACCTTCTATCCAGGTCGTAGACTTCTGCCAGAGACAATACATCATAGATATTTATCTTTAATGTGCCTGACATGTCACTGCATGTCACTTTGGATGGACTTCATCTTTAATAAATGTAGAATACAACATCTTGGTGAGAGAAAAAAGCCATCAAGCTTTGATGGGCACAAGTGATCTACTACTTGCTTATTTCAGAGAGAACATCCTTTATCGAGATACACACCATGAACAAGTACATCTCATAGGAGGGAGTCCAAAACAGTCTTTTGTGTCAGCTTGGTCATACAGGTTTCCAGTTTCCCTGAACTGGTTGTTTCTATTTAGGGCAGATCAGGCAAGTATGGTGACATGCAAAGCCCCCTTTGCCTGGGAGCAGTGATAGTATAAGTGGATTTCCTTCTCTGTGGTTTTCAGGAGCATATAGGTAGATAAAATTTTAATTTTAACTTTTCTGTATGACACTCCTAGAGTTTTATTCTAAGGTGACTTGGAAGAAGAAGAATGCAACATGCAGAAGTGTTTCCCAAGGTTGTGAGTCTCCCATTCTTTTCTCACACAGTAAAAGAGAACTGTTATCACAATTCACCTGCCTGTTGTGCTCATTTCCGACATATTTATGGACTATGACTCTGCCAGAGGGAAAGAGAAGCTAAAACCATGCTTAAATTCTATTTTCCTATCATGGCATCATGTTAAACAACCTCAGCTCAATAGTCTCTGTTTTTTCCTAATGAAGTTCCTGATTTCTTTATACTTCAAGCTGATGAGAGAACCAGCAGAGGTGAGGAATAACAACATTTCTTCGCCCTGTTCTTGCATGTAGAGATTTCTGCTTCCCCCCTCTCTCCACCCCTTCCACCCCCCCAAAAAAAAAAAAAAAAAAGACAAAAATCACCCATATTTCCCTTATTCAAAAATGAGCTCATTACCAACCATGCCAGCCTGAGTAAGGGAACACTTGAGGTAAGGGAATGCCACATACACCATATGGTACACGTCTTGCTGCAGCAGTTTCCAAGCGTACGGTACAGATTGTACAGTTGTCCTCATAAAGCTTAGCCAGAAAGCACATTTTTTCTATTTAACAGCAAATGCTATTTCCGCCAAGAAGAAACTGTTTCCTTGGCTTTGGAAACTAAAAACATTCTTGAAATCATTATGAGGTGAGATGAAAACAGGATCAAAGGAAAATAAGTGGCACATACTGCCAGGAGCAATTTCCAATAAAATTTGTACCAACTTCCCTGGGAAGGAGATGGCTGGGGACAGAAATCTTGTTCTCTCTACATCTGCCTTACACGTTCATTTAGGAACTTCTGTGAGCAGAAACTGGGCAAAGCTTGTTGAATGTATAGAGGTAGAAAAGTCAACTAGATCTTAATGTTGGAAGGAAAAGTCCATGGATTTATGGATCCTTTGAAAAACAGGCATGAGAGAACAGTCCTGTGAAAATATGGACTTTGTTGCTCACTGAACAGCATTCAATTAATCACCTGAGGAATGGAGAGAAATACAATCATCCCTAACTATTTTGTTAGGATGTTTGTGCATTGCATAATTAGAGTGGTGTGTTTGGCACCTTTCCTAAAAAATCTGTGTCCTTTACTGTCAACAGCGGGCATGAGAATGTGTTTCTTTATGTAGGGTTAGTTTATCTACTATCACACTCCTCTAAAAAAAAACTGGAGGGTACATTGGACTGAAACCTTCAATGCTTTTTTCCAAGTACTGAATTCTCCCAGCCACCAACACATCCTATTACCACTGATAACAGTGCCAATTACCCCAAAACAGATTAAATTATGCCGTATGTTTTCTGTTCCTGAAAATAAAATTAGAAAAAACAAATTGATCTCTCTTACAGATTGATGAAACCACCAGGTCTTTATCAAGTACTTGCACATTCATGCTAAGAGAGTTCTGCTGGTAATGTACAACTTCATAATCACATGGAATATGCAGTGGCTCAGAGCTGAATGTTCAGTCTGAGAATCAAACAGGTGCCCTTATCCTCCCCCTCACTGAAGTAGCCAGAAATTCACTTTTGTTCCATTTCTACTGTTGATTTATATTTCAGAACTTCAAAAAAGGAACTATGATCTGTAGTGGAGGGCTGGATCTTAGATCACAGACATAAAAGACAGAAGAAACCATCTTTTTGACAAGTGCAAATAAAGTGTCCTAATAAGTGATTAGACAGATATTAAGCCTCTCTCACTTGATGTCAGTGAAAATACCGTGGGTTAACACTTGACAAGAAAGCAAGAATTTTATGGTTGGTAAATAGTCAGCACATCCACTGTTTTTACATAAAATTGGGACTGAGCAGTATTTTCTGAATTCAAGTCTCAGGCATATTATTTTTGTCTCTTACTTTTAGTGTATCCCTGCTTTGGCTTTCCTTCTTCTCTACAGGTTGATTACTTTTTGTTTATAAATATATTTACATAATGTTTTTAACCAGATCATAGTCATCTGTGCAAACAGCAAGTAGGAAGGTTGCTAAATGATAAAGCTCCAATTTCTGCAACTTTCAATTACTGAAACAAGATTATGTGAATGCCACGGGGAAAACACAATGCAACATTTGAGAAATGCTGTGTAGAACATTTGAGCATTTCTACGGAACACATCAACTTTCTCTGGATATTCCAGAGCCCTGACAACCTTCTGTGACCTTAGAAATATCGGTGGACACTCCGAGGCTACTTCAGAGGACGCTTTCCCTGGAAACAGAAGGCAGATCCTATGGAATATTTCAGGTTTACACTAAGGCATACTAACAAATTTAAAATTAGAAACACAGTGGAGACATGGAGAATCAGTTAGGGAAGACCATTTCATTTCAAGAACTTGTGACGTAATGGAATGAACAAGAGTAGACTACCAAAAGGGGGAAGTTCAAAGTGTTACTGCAGTGTCAGCAGGATGTGCAGTACAGATTCTAGGAGGATGGGGAGAAGAGAGCGGTTGGGATTGGGGATCAGGACTGGGGTACATTAGGCCTATATTTAGACACAACTATCATCAAAAGATCAAAACATGCACTAGAAAGACAACAGCAAAAGAGGACAGGATTTACTGTCAGATCTCTTTGCGTTCCCAGTCTACTTAGGCATTCATGCTGGGTGTCTCAGTGGTTTTTTCCACCAGATACTCATATTCTGAAAAGTCCCTCAATAGGAGAAACCAAATCAAAGAAAATCCTTTTCAATCTGTGCATTGAGCCTGATACCCTCCCCTGCTGACAGCAACAATAGTTTTGATGTGGGAACTTCTGAAACATTCCCTCCCAGTAGCCAGGATATGCCAGCCCCTAACATTAGCTTCCCCATACACACACATATCAGCAGACTCTCAAGGAACTTCTCTTACCTTGAATGGTAAGAGCTCCTCTGATGCATCTAATTTGCACCAAAATTCTCTTATTTCAGAGCAGGTTAAAAAAAAAACAAACAAACAACAATACAAAAATAGGACAAGAAAATGGCTAAGCCACCCCACCCCAAAAAAAACCAAACAAAAAAACCCCAAACCAAAAACCAATCAACAAAACCCCACAGAGTAAACAGAAAATTATTCCTGTTCATTATAAAGAAATGACGTCTCCTCTTTTAAAGAAAGTAGTTTCAGGAACAATGCTCTAGAAACCAAGAAGGTTATTGCTAGTAAGGACAGATAAATAACACAGTAAGAGTTCTGATTAAACTGCATGTGGCCATAGCAACATCACTGTTTCATATTTTTATTCAATGAAGATTTAAAAAAAAAGTAAAAGTGGAGAATTAAGCATTAACACAGCTAGTTATCATTAACATAAAAGCCTGCTAAAAGGACTCTTGTGACACTTCAATGTAATCTCTTTCCAGAGGAGTGGCACCTGTCACTTACCACTGGGCAGGATGACTGAACAAACAGAACTCAACTAAAAAAATATTGAATAAGCACAGCCTCAATCTGTTCTGTGGTGTGGAGGGGTCTTTTCCATAATGAAAGCATCAGTGACTACCCCCAGGTCACACACAGAAAAGACATAATGACATTAGCGTGGGGAGAAGCTGGGCTGATATTCTCTGCAGCCCCCAGGATGATGACAGTGGAGTCCCCCAGGAGCAACAAGGGACCACATTGCCAAATGATCCATTCCTGGGCCCGGCGCAAAAGTCACTTCAATGCCAAGAACTGTCAGGGAGCCTGGGTTCTTGATGTTTAGCATTACAGCTTTGCTCTGTACAACAGCTGCATTGCATGAAAAGGAAGAGGACTCAACATCCAAGAAGTTTCTTATGGACCTATGTGCAAATAATGGTGTTCACACCCAGAGCAATGAAGGCTTATTGACTTTTCTGGACTTATCTTCCTGCATCTGGGGCAGTCCCTGGCATTCTGCCACACTGCATTTCCAGGGGTTTTTTTGTGACAGCCTCTTGTTTCCTAACATTTCAGGGGCTCGATCATGTCTGCCTATCCCATTCCTAAAGGTTTCCCTTATCATTCTGTGTCACTCCTTTCTTTCCCTTTCATCACCTACTCTGTCTTGGAAGAAATCATGTAAAGGTGAAGAGGGACAAGAACTATGATCACAGAATCACAGAGCAGTTGAGAGTGGAAGGGAGCTCTTGTGGTCAGCCTGTCCAACCCCCTGCTCAAGCAGGACCACCCAAGCCAGCTTCTCAGGATCATTTCCAGGTGAGTTTTCAACATCTCCAAGGATGGAGACACCACAGCCTCTCTGGGTAGCCTGTTTCTGTGCTTGGTTACGCTCAGAGTGAAAAAGTGTTTCCAGATGTTCTGAAGTAGCCTCCTCTGTTTTTGTTTGTGTCTGTTACCTCGTATCTTGTCCCTGGCACCACTGAAAAGAGCCTGGCCTTGCATTAAAGGAAGCCAGAACCAGGTATAAATGTCTTTCCGTTTAGTTGATAAACATGATTGAAGTTGGATCATACTAAACAGAGGTATGAGACCATGTTCTCTGCCCTTTTCTTGTTTCACTTGTTTTTTTAAATTCAGGAGGGTTCTACTGCTTGGTACTGTCTTAGCAGGACGGGAGTATTCATGAGCTTGGATATTTAATGCAAAGTAAAACTGTCCTGATTTAAATAGATGTAACTAAAACTGTGGCATTGTTTGTGGGCTACCAACTTTAACTCAGGAAAGAAATCTGAGCTAGTAAACTTATCGTTTCAGTCCACTTAAACTTTTAGGAAAACTACCTCCAGTAATGTTGATGATCACCACTATTTTGGATAAAGCAGCTGGGCATACGTCTATGTGTGTACACACAGC